>NW_019174001.1:0-175014 GCF_001642475.1 Fonsecaea monophora
TCACGTATCCGTGCTCAGACTCGTTTGGCAGAAAAGTTAGCCTAACTTTTTGATTGGTCAACGCGCGTTAGCGCGCCAACTCAGTGCGCTAGCACCTGTCAACCGCAGGCTGATCCATCTGAGACAAGCAAACACCAACAACACCTCACACTATGACACCTGGTTGACCAACCCGCCAACATTCATTCAATTGATACATTTCATCACGGTGATGAAATCCCGGAAATCTCATTTTTGTAGTCATCAACATTCCTCCGTCACTGCATCTACCCTGGTAGGTAGATACGTGGCTCACTATATACTGACTGCCTCCACAAAAACCGCTCACAAGCTAAGGAGAAACAACAAAGCGAATGTCCATCTCAAACCCCCCATTATCTAGATGATCATATACACATCCTCTTGCGACTCTCTTCTGCTTCCAGCCGAGCTCTGTGCCGAAGCATCTCCCAGTCAACATACCCGACCAACTCCCAAACTCGCCAGGACTCCAGACATGTCTGAAGGAAATACATCACCCTTTCGTTCTTCCCCCCAAATCTGAGGTTTCAGTGGAAAAGAAGCTGCTGAGTTTTCGTGGTCTCATTCTTGAATCACCATAGGAATCAGTCCCATCTCCATAGACTCGTCAATCGGACTCAAGTCGGCCATATCTTCAACCGCCACCGTGATCTCGGCCCTTTCAACCCGCTTGGATTTGTGTGGCCTCGGTTTCCTCGCCCATCCGATCAACACTTTCCACCCGGAACCGTGCTCCTTGCCTTCTTTGATCACCTCGTCCACGCCCTCGAGCCACCGGCTCTGTTCCCTTCCCGACTCTGCCCGCACCTTGACCAACCACTCCTCCCACATGCGAGCCCCGAGGAGGCCAGTGAGGTCTGCGACATCCTGTGTACTGCCCACGGGACCTTGCACGGCCTCTACGTCCATGTATTGCCTGACGATCTTGCTGATGGTCGACACTTCACTGATTGGCCGCGGCGCGGGGACAAACGGCTTGCCCCCTTGTCGCCATGACTGCCAGCCTCCACTGTATCCGTAGGGTTGCTCTTCTGTCTCCTTGGGCGGCCTTCGCCCCATCGGCATGAACATCCAAGCTCGTTTGACGCCGACGAAGCCTTCTTTCTTCAGGCGTCGGAGCCAACTTCGAGCGGCTTCGCGTTCATACCCGCGCCGGTGCAATTCAAACCCGAATTCCACCGACATGGTCTCCGCCCGGGGCCCTGCGTGTGCAATGGTCGAATCCATGATCATGTAGTCGAGGTACCCACCTGGTTTCAGCACCCGCATACACTCCCGAAGCGTCAGATCCCACTCGTCAATCTCAGGCACCCCCGGTACAGGATTGTTCTTGAGAAGGACGTGCAGTGACCGCGCCGAGATGACATCGAAGTGTCCGCCGCGGAAAGGTAGCTGCCAGAGGTGTGGGACGGAGATAGTGCGGTGGTTTGCTGGAGCTTCAGGTTTCGCCATGGCCGGTGGCCGTTGAGACCGTGCCTGTTCCTTGGTGATGACAGTGTAGATTTTGACATTTGGCCACTCCAGAGCTGCGTTCCAGGCCCATGACGCCGAAGCGGTACCGCCAATGTCGAGAATGCGGAGTCGTCTGCTTCCCACGCACGCAGGATCATCTAAAGGAACAGTGGCTTTGGTTTTCAACCTTTGACAGGCAGCCGCAGATGCAAGCAAACGGCCGTGGAACATGGCTCTTAGGGCGTCAATCTGCCAGTTCGACGGCTCGATCGATGCAAGGGCAAGCTGTTCCCGTTCGGCCGTCTGATAGGCGATTTGTTCGACGGTACGCTCGAACACGCCCGTCTGTCGAGGATTTTGGCTGAACGGACCAGAATACTTTGGACGTGCTGGGTCGACCAATGTGTGCTGGCCGAGGAGGTTCTTGATGTGCTTTTCCGGAAGAGCAATCCGGAGAGCCTGGATCGCGTCAAGGCGAGATGTCGAGTGGATGAATGCATCCCGACGTTTACGGACAGCGACGAGATGCTGGAACGCTGCGAGAAAGATGGGTTCCTTTGTTTCGGCTTCGCTGTCGGGACTGCCCTTCTCTGGCCAGGTCTCCACCTCCACCACCACTGACGTGTCTATCGTGGCTTTCTCCGCGAACATTACGGTACGACGGACGCCCTGGACGGCCTTGATGTCCTTGCCATCGGGAGGTTCGGCTTTGTCGGAGAGCCGCTCGTTAGGGTCAGAGTCCAGGATCGCGGACAAGTAGCCCGTTTGGGCGGCGAGCCAGGATCCCGTCCGGTCGAGATTCTGGCCGGCCGTCTTTTTCAGTTCGTCGTAGTACTTTTCGTCGTATTCATAGTTTACGGTCACCACTTCAGATGCCTTAGAGGGGCTTCCAGCACCAACAACAGTGGCAGGGCCGTAGAGATCGTCATCCTCGGACTGGGACTGCTGGCTCTTACGTTTCCCCACCACCGCCAGATCAAAGGTGGCCTGCTTCGCGGTCGGCGGGCCTTCGGTCATATTTGTGTCGTCGACCGTTAGAACCGTCTCGACGACGTTGTCCTTTGACCGACCCTCCCATGGCCGATTGTAAAACATCTCTGCGGTGGCAGTACTGGGCACGCTCGGTGCCTTGGACTTGGAAATGCACCAGGTATGTCGCGAACCATTCTGCAGGGAAGAAAAGAAGCCGCCCGGTGAAGGGATACTCAACTGCGAAAAGCTGTAGTCGGAGATGGGGGTCTCGCCGTCGGCGCTGCGTGGTCGACTGATGGGCTCCGGGTCAATGCGCTCGCGCATTTCCTGTCGTCGACCCCCAGACCTCTTGGACGGGCGAGAGCTGCCAGAACTGCTCGACCCGTCGTCCCTGCTTTTCTGGCTCGCGAGCAGTTGGAGGAGCTGCAGAGCCTCGGGCGGCAGTCTCACGCCCACGTCGGAGCCATTGGACGGCGGCTTGTCCTCGAACTTCTTGAGCTCATCGATCGTGGGCATCAGAGGCGACAGGTCCTGCGGGGTGGCCCCCGGCACCGTCGGGAAACTGACAATCATCTCGGTGAATGCCGCCGGCGACGCGAGATTGCCGAAGGAATTGTTGTCCGAGTGCGCCTCCGCCGGTGACAGAATCACGCTGTGGCCATTATCAAGAGCAATCTCGAGAGGCTGGGACTCGAGATTGCTAGGCGGCGGACCTCCCCAGGTGTCGCCCTCCACGACCTCGAGTTGTCTCATGTCCGGCGTGACGGGAGCGCTGGTCTCGGCGTTGCACGGTGAATCCGAGATCGAACTGTTGCTGTCCCCGAGCGACGGCGGGGCATTAATCGCTGGGACATCTCTGGGAAGCGCCGACAGTGCCCTGGGCGACAGCCGGATTTTCGTGGCAGGAGACATGCCAAAAGTGATCTCCTTGATCGGACTCGCGTCCATCGAGCCCCAAGAGTCTCTGGGTATGATCAGAGCAGGGTAGCGGTTGCGGCTGGATTTATCGCTGGCAAAGCTGTTGCGACTGGATCCCGAGGCAAAGCTGGTCGGGTCGCTGGCCAAAGACGGGCAGTCATCACTGAAGACCGTGCCTGAGTCGCTACCCACCAGAGAGCTTCGGGCCGAGTCTCGTCGACAGCCTGAGCCAGCGCTGCTGGAAGGGGAGGGTTCACAGGAAGAAATGGGCGAGGACGGAAAGGTCGATTTGGCGAGTGAGCTCTTGCGGGCACCGGTTGTAAAGAGAGCCGGATTCCATGCTGCAGGACGGCCGATGACTGTCGAATCACTTCCATCCCCCTCACTGTCGCTTTTCACCCCTTGGCTTGCGTCTTCCTTTTCCTCGAGAATGGTATTAAGCTGCCGACCACGGCCCAGCCGCGGTGGAGATTGGTAGGTGGTCGATGGTAAGAGGCTCATGCTTGTAAAGAACCAGCCTTTCACAAGTCTATTTACTATTGTCGGTCGATCGATCGGGGTCGTGGTACATTCGTGTCAAACGCCCATCGGCTTTGTCCGCGCCCGCTCAGCGAAAAAAAAGGGTGAGATCTTGGTTGTCTGGGTGTGGTCGAAGAAACTACTGTGTATTATTAATAGCGGTAAAACGGGCGCCGGTCAACGGTCGCGCGTTGGATTTATGGGCGTTCCAGGTTTTGTTGAAGAATTTGGCTAACGAGAGAAAGCTGACGGCGACCAGCGAACTTCAGCGGCGACGAGGTTTCGGAGGGGAAAATAAGGTGAGGAGGGGAAGGTAGGAAAGGAAGGTACAAAGGAAAAGAGAAGAGCTACTTGGTGGTGGTAAAGAGAGAGCGGTGCAAGCGCCTGTGAGGACGGGCATTGGCGTCTCGCTCGAGGCCCTGTGGGAAAATTGATGCGGAAGTGTGGCAATGTCACGCACTCTTTTACAGATTGGGACATGGACATATCGACCCGGTGTCGATTGGTTCTGGCCGCCGTGCACGAGGCCGACAAGCCAGAAAGGGCATAGCCGGGGTGTTTGGGGAAGACGTGCAGGCCAATACCACGGCACAGAGAGGCTGCAGCCAGCGAGACGCGCAGGAAAATAGCATCAAAGGCGGAGATCGATAGTGCTGAGACGTGTTGGCAGGACGTTGGAGGTTGAAGGTGGACGACGACACATGGTTGGTAGAGGCAGCATTTCCTGCAGAATGAGGGGAACAACCATGATTGGCTACACGAAGCTAGAGTGGGTCTAGACTGGGCGGTTACAGACGGCGCTATACCCAAAGCAGATCCCTTCTATTTATGGCACTTTTTAATTCATCGAGATGCCCCGTGGGAAGCCCATTTTGCCCAAGAACGGTTCTTGATGGATCCTGAAGAAACCGGGATCCTGGGATCTGGGTTGCCAAGTCAATGATTCTCCAGGGAATCAATTTTGACTTCTTCCCAGTTTAACCCCATCCACCACGGGCCTGCTTCTGGGCCAACGGTCCTTCAAGCCTTATTCCGACAATCATAACACACCTCGTGTATGAGGCTGAGGTCGTAGTATGCAGTTTAATCCCCAAGCCATCCGGGAGGGAATGGCGAATGAGTTATGTCATTGCTTGTACATGGTTACCCCTCGCCCAGCTCGATCCTTTCATCTCGCGGACAGCGCCACACAGACACAATACTGTGATTCCGGGCGTAACGCCGTTTTGTGAGATCCAGGAAAGTACAACCCGTCTGGAAACAGAAAACGTGGCCCGTGATCGGCCCATCACGGTGGCGAGACTTGCTGGGTATGTCGCCATCTTCCTTGCGTCCCCGTCAGGAGATCCTGGATAAGACCAGAGGTCTAGAAGGTTAATTTGGGATACCATTATTTGATCTGGTTTGGTAGCCTCTTTCCTTGAAAGCAACTGTCTCAGACTAACAGAGGGGATTCATATCATCAAGCTCGGCCCAATTACAACATAGTCAAGGAGAAACTGATTGCACAGGGTCACTACGTTACCACCGAGAGACATGTCACATTTGGCTAACGAAAGAGGAACAGATGGTCACAGTGACCGAGGATGGTGGCGAGAGCCTTCCAAGTATGTGTTCATAGAGTGTCCCAGAGTCTTTGACTCTGGGCTATTGAAGGGCGGGCTGTGTGTCTTCGGGGCCACCCCTGAAGTGGTCCAGGTGGGTACCCCCGTCCAATGAGTGACACTCCTTAATCAGCTTGACGACAATCCATCTTCCTCTATCCAAGTGCTTTCAATACGGCGGTACTGTTGGCTACAAATCCTGCAAAACCTGTCAGCTTCCATTCAACCCAACGTTCGAGGATGGGGGACCTACCATATCCATCAGCATTGTACCGGCACATCTGTTGGGCGAAAGGTGGGCTTGTTGTCTGAGAGAGATCGTCGACGTAGATCACATCATAGCCTATCCATGGTCAAATGCTTTGGCTCTGAATCAGAGGCACGAAGAGAGGTTTTCAATCTTTTCTTACCCTTGAAGAAGGCATCCACCAAGGTGGACCAGACGCACTGATCGGCATTGACGCCGCCGAAGAACAGCGTCGACACTTCGTTTTCTTGGAGCCAGAGGCCGAAGGGCGTCTGTGGTCCCCACAGCCCGGACAGACGGTTCTTGTTGAAGACCAAATCGGTACCGGCTGCGACGCCTTCGTCCTTCATGGTTCCCAGCACGCCGTATGGCTCGGCGTTCCAAGATCCGCGCATCAGCAGGCGGCCAACCTCAATCGTCGTGCCATTCTCCTTGATGGTGCCCATGTCGCTGCCGAAGGTGTCGTTGGCGAGATCTGAGCCGCCGCTGAAGGAAGACTTGAACGACGGGGGGATCGTCAGCAGGTCGTACTCGGTGAGTCCCCAGTTCACCCAGAGGATCTTCATGTCGTGCTTGCGGAACCCGTTGATCATGTTGACGGTTGGCTGGACGGCACCACGGCCATTCTTCGCGCCGGGGGACAGATCAGGGTGAAGGAAGAAGTTTTGCATGTCGATGATGACCAGGCCGGTGCGGTTTGGCTCGATCTTGATGGAAGCCCGGTCGCCCATCATCGGCAACACCTTTGGCGACGTGACCGGAGAGCGGTCGCTGCGGGTCAGGTCAAAGGTTCCATTGGGCAACTTTTTCCAGTAGTTGTAGTAGCTCCCCAGGGTGGATGTGGCTTGTTCGAAGCCGTCGCCGACCAAGGCGTATGCCTGACGCTCCTCCAACGCAGCCGGGCTGGCCGCACTCAAAGAGCTAGCGACGAGAGCAGAGACAAGCAAGTGCAAGGGAGAGATGATCATTTTTGCGATACCCATATTGAAAAAGACCTCGGCAAGGCTGGATAACGAAGTTACTCGGGTACTATCCAAACAATATGCCACGAAAAAGCAACCACTCCATCTTCGATGAGCTTTATACCTTTACAATTTCCATCATCTGGCTCAATCTCTACTGCGGCAGTTGAATGCCGAACGACGCAGCGGAGATGTGCATTTCTTTCAACGTTATTTACCCAGCATGAAGCCTTGGGACAAGACGAGAGAGAGATATGGCTATAGCCCAAATAGGAAGGCCGAGACACTTTGATAAGCAACCCGCCAGATTGTCGACAAAGCATATGTACATAATACATTTATTTTATTACTCCAAGATCTCAAGGGGGAACAACATATTTCCCTCCCCCGCACGAGTTCCAACCCAACCACAAAGGCACACTCATCCCTTATCTTTGGCCTAGCTAAGTCAGTCCTCGTATTGAAATTGTGCTCTGGGTAATTCGAGGCAGAACGAGGTTTGATGAGTCAAGAATCTTGGCCAGCTTTCGCCTCTTCCCGAGAAACCCGAGACAGGAAAGAGAGAGTCGTTTGAAAAAGCGCGGATCTCCATCTAGAGAAATGCTGAGTGTGAAAGGGCAAACGGCTGGTCGGGACATGGTCCATCTACGCTGTTTTGGCGAAAATGACATTTCTCGGGTCCGTGGTGTGAGTTATGTATGTATGTGTGATGCCCGTGATGGTGCTCCGAAGGGATGTGACGGATATCCCGATCGACATATCAGAGCCCGGTCACTCGCTGGCCACCTTGGCACGTTTGGACATGGAAAAGAAGCCTTCCCCGATCTAGCTGAGTAGTGCTTGATGGCGACGAGGTGGTGGTGGTGGTTGTGGTGGTGACGCCATCACGAAGAGAAAAATGGTAGGAACAAACACCAGAGTGATATTGAATCTCGACTGCACGTGGGAGGGCAAAAGTTTATCAGTCGAATTCCACATTGTCTGTGAAGCCTTTTGGTCAGAATGGGTGGTGAGCGGCAGAATTCAATACCAGACAGACCCGTGTCCCTCACAACTGCTTCACCCACTGTCTTTCACTACCGCAATGATGATGACGAGTAGCTACCAGTCATCAGCTTCTCGTCTCCTACATATTTCATCAGACACTTCTTCTCCCTACTAGACTGGGTCCCTCTTTCAACCAGAGCTACACCATCAAGTTGAACCGTACACGATGATTTTACATACTATCCTTTCGGTGTTGCTCATCCTGCTTCTCCCTGCCGCGTCCGCTAAATGTTGTCGGGAGGATATAGGAGGTGACTGTGGTGATAATTCGCTGGGAACCCCCTGCTGCGGATACAAACCGTGCAACGCCTTTTGTTGTTCTTGTAAAGGAGGTAAGCAACTTCTCGCAACCTTGGTGCAACCTTTACCCTGGGCCAGTCTATACCACTTGACCCATCTGACACAACACGATGCATGCATGACTGACACGTTTCCTTCAGTTTCGGTCATCCGGGAGATCATCGACCAAGGCGACATGGAATGGACATCCATCATCACTGCTCCCTACGACTGGGAGCACTCGACTTTTGAACAGTGGACCTGCCGTGCCAGCCACATCACAACGTGGTATCCACCTCCAACGAAACGCGCCCTTCCTGAAGATTCGGCTACAACAATATTCAGCTCCAGCCAGCCTCTGGCCACAGTCACAAAGAAGCCTCAGCCGACCTTGACGCCTGCACTCCGACACGCCACGCGAGACCAGGAAGCACTCGCCGAGTTGGAGGCGACATTCGACTCTGTGAGCAAGGGTAAAAAGAGTAATGGCACAAGCGTCATCACCCTGGACCAGTACTTAGGCTTCTTCAATGTTGCGGATGATGGAACAGAGACTGATTTTGGCAAACATGTCGAAGCCAAGTTTCGAGCTCATGACAGGGACGGTGATGGTTTACTGACGTTGGAGGAGGCGCAGCTACTCTGTGATTCTGATGAATGCTATTGAATTCGAGCCCAGAGCACGGTCTCTCTGAGCAGCGCCTACCGAGTCTCGTCCTTTCATTACTCAGGCATTTGTTGTTGGTTGGGAGACAAACAGGAGAGAGCAAGGCTGCACTGGAAAGATGATTGATTATTGGTCAGCCTCGCCGAGAGATCGGAATATCAGTTGATCCGTCGGGCACCAATGCCAAGCACAAGCACGTGCATCGTTACCCCAAGCTTCATCTTCAACTTCTTTGGAGCCGGTCACCAGAGCGACACGAGCAATGACAAGTCATCCTCGAAGCAGCTACCTGGAACATTTTCTCTGTTTGGAATGAAGTCATGCCAGGTGTATATGTTTCTTCCCGTAGTTTCCTTTTGATCATCTTCAGTGACATTTTCCCTTCCTCATCTCTGTCAATTCTACTAACTTTTCTCCTTAATGCCTTGGCTCTCTTAGCTAACTTTCAGTCCTCCATCTTAGCATTTTCCTCTGCTCTTTGTAGACGTCCTCGTCAATTGGTCATGGATCTAGATTCAGATGATACGTGGTCGGACACCTCTGAGGAGGACGAATCCCAGCCTAACCCGCCATTTGTGTCTCGCGCCTATCAAATTGAGATGTTCAACCACAGTATGAGAGGAAACATTATTGCTGTTGTAAGGCTCTTCATTCCACCCCAGCGCTGATACTCTATTGAAGATCTACTGATAATGGTATAGATGGGCACTGGGAGTGGGAAAACACAAATGTGGGAGCTGACCTTCTTCCATCACGGTATCAGACACATGAACACTTGCCTTTGCGGATTCTGATCTTTGGGGTCTGCTATTAGTGCCAAGCTGAGAATAGAAGCGGAACTGGAACGATCCCCAGGCAAGGTCTGCGTATTTCACATGTCCTATACCCTCTCCTTACTCACCGTCCCCTCCAGTTGGTATGGTTTACCGCGCCGAGCGTGGTCCTAGCGTATCAGCAGTACCGTTTCCTTTCCCAACAGCTGCCGGCCTTCCAGTTCAGACTCATCACCGGCGCGGACACCCCCGAAAAGTGGACGTCCAAGCAGATTTGGGACCAGGTCCTCCATAACATCCAGGTCGTTGTTTCTACCCCCGCCGTCCTCTTCAACGCTCTCAATCAAGGATTCGTGTCATCACTGGCCGCCATTTCATTGCTTGTTTTCGACGAAGCCCACCACGGGATCAAGAACTCCCAGCAGAACGAAATCATGAGAGTTCATTACCACCCCCACAATAAGCCCGGGTCTGGGGTCGAACTGCCTCATATACTTGGCCTGTCTGCAAGTCCAATCACGAGGAACAGAATGCAGGAGAAAGATGTATTGGAGAGGAATCTCAATGCCGTTTGCAGGAGTCCGTTGCACCAGCTGGACGAGTACACAGCTTTCTTGACCATGCCAGAACTGATAAGATTGACATATGGTACCGCTGAGCAACGTCCCTCTGAATACTATCTGGCGTTACAAAGCGTTGTCTCTGCCATCCGTTTAGATGATGACCCGATTGTCAAGACTCTCCGCAGCAGAAGCGATGATCTCGAAGCGCAGACCAAGCTCGAGAAGATCTTGAGAAGGAATGGTACGCCGGCCATTAAAGAACTACAGAAATTCCAACGGTCGAGCACAGGCATACAAGAGACTCTGGGAAACTGGGCTTGTGACATGTTCATCAAGAATTGCATTGGGAAGGTGGAGATGAAAGAGTTGCACACGATTGACCGTCCAATCTCCAATTCATCTCCTTCTCAGAACCACCGGTTCATCAAATCCTGCCTTCGGCCTCTTCATGAACAGATACTGTCGGGGAGCTTGACCATGTCTACGGAAGACAACATTTCACCAAAGGTCCGGGTTCTCCTCGACTTCCTCCAAAAGAAGCATTGCGCAGATCTTAGATGTCTTGTATTTGTGAAAGAAAGGCATGCAGCTTGGTGTCTCACTGAGATTCTCAACAATCACCCGCTCACAAAAGGCTCCTATGAAGCATTTTCCTTTGTCGGACTGAGTGATCCATCGTATAAGGGAACATTTGATTTCACAAACCTAAACCGTCAACTTGACAACCTCGAGAGATTCCGAAGAGGCCAGCTCAATATCTGTGTGGCAACTGCGGTGCTTGAAGAAGGTGTCGATGTGCCCGCGATGAACCTTGTGATATGTTTCGATGAACGACCGACCTTTCGAAGTTTCGTCCAAAGCCGTGGCAGAGCCCGGCAGAGCAATTCAAGATTCGTCATCCTCCAAGACAACGCTGTCAAGGTGCAAAAGTGGCAGGCCCTGGAGAAAGAGATGGAGCAGGAATGTCAGAGTACTCTTCGGGAGTTCGAAGAGCGGCAGCGTATAGAGAGCATGGATGAATCCGAGTCGGAAATTTTTAGGGTTGCGTCTACAGGGTAAGTTATAAGACGGCGTTTCATCCCCTGCCCTTGGGAATTAGCACCCTGTTTTCAGGCCAGTCTACTCACGAACATAGTGCCACATTGACATATAGCGGAGCAAGACAACTCCTGAGTCGATTTTGCGCCAAGCTACCCCGAATCGACGAGTGCGAGCAATCAAGTCCGATATTCTACCTTGAGGGCGAACCTGGCGTCGAATTGGTGGCGAAAGTAGTCTTGCCGGATACTCTTCCTCCGAGCTTGCGCCAGGCAGAGTCAAAGTTTACCTGGCGAACAGAAAGAAGGGCCAAGCAAGACGCGGCCTTCCAGGCTTATCTGGCGCTCTACCACGCCGGAGTTGTGACAGAGTATCTGTTGCCTCCAGAATGGCCCAAGAAAGAAGACCCCGACGGTTCAATCGAAAAACGAGACCGCGAGTACGACGTACAGAACCAACATGACCCCTGGCCAACACTTATGAAACAATGGGCGACCACAGGCCGAGTTTACACCCACCGTTTACAGGTTGAGGCTGTGGATTGCGACTATCCTGCCATGCTTCTACTCCTCCCCCAACAACTCCCCAGTCTCTCTTTTCCCCTTTTTACGGCGCCATCCAGCAGGATACAAGTGAGTGTGAGTGCCGGACAGGAGGCACACGATTTCCCCACAGACCTGGGCCGGGACATAAGTTATCTTTTCCTGGAAACCATCCTCGGAAGAAGACTACGTGGTCTCGACAAGCAACAACTGCCGTTCCTTCTCGTTCCCGACCTGGACTTACCATCGATTCGAGATTGGTATCGGAGGGCGTCTCGCACCACAGCACTGACGGACTTTCTCGAGACGCGTTCTGACTTCCATAAACAATATCTTGTGCAGCGTAAGCGTGAAGTTCCTTGCGTCTGGCAGCCTGTCACACGACGCGACCGCGTCGGCCGATATGAACCGCAGCTCGAGACGGTGGACGGCATTACCACAATCGTCGGAACCAAACTTCCTCGGAAGCTGGACTATCTGATACCCACACGAGATGATCCAGTAACATGCTCTGCTGCGCGCAAACTCTTACCAGTGGATGAATGTGCTATTTTGGGATTATCCGTGGAATACGGTCGGCTCATGCTGTTCATACCATCGATCACGCACATGCTCGAAGTTGCTCTGCGGACGGTGGAAGCCTGTAAAGGACCGTTAGTTAGCCTTGGCTTTGACAGCATTGATCTCCTGTCCGAAGCAATCACGACCCCAGCCGCGGGGAGTCGAAACTATCAGCGCCTCGAGTTCCTCGGTGACGCCTTACTCAAGTTCTACTCCTCACTCCAAGTTTTTGTCGATCACCCAATCCACCCAGAGAGCTACCTTACCCTATACCGGACCAGGATCATCAATAATGCGCGGCTGCAAAGAACAACCCGCGCCCTGGGACTGGATCAATACATCACTCGGAAGCCATTCGCCGGCAAGCAGTGGTCGATTGGCGTCAGCGATCCGCAAGTACAGGCCCAAAAGCTGCCCGAGAGTCGGGTGTCGTCCAAAACATTGGCAGACGTGGTCGAAGCGGTAATCGGAGCTGCGAGTCTTTCCGGCGTTGAGCCAGAAGACAAGGATGCAAAGGTCCTTTCGGCACTCAGGCTGTTTATTGAAGAGATTTCATGGAAGCCCTTGTTGGGGAATATTGCCCAATTCGAGCTTCCCAAAACATCTTTGAGCCATGAAGCCGGGGCATTGCAGACGGTCGAGTCCTTGATCGGCTACTCGTTCGGGTGCCATGCTCTCCTGGCACAGGCCCTGACTCAGTCTAGTCTTGGAGGCGATGCTCTCTCGTCGTACGACCGACTTGAGTTCCTAGGTGACGCTATCCTCGACCAGATTGTGGACGCGAAGCTTTTTCACAGTTCTCTCCAACTTGACCCTAGGGAGATGACACTGCGACACCACGCCCTCGTCAACCATGCAACGTTGGCGTTCTTCGCTCTCCAAACTTCAACTGCCCGCCGCACATTTGATGTGCAGATGGATGTTGGCACAGAACAGTTTGTGAGTATGGAGAAGACTGAGACGGTGTACCTGCCCGACCACATTCGACGGACTGGCACTCCTACAGCGCCATTGCAGCGACGAGCCACGTTGGCTGCCTACGAGGACGTCCGCTCTTCGATTCTTGAGAGCTTTGCCAACGGCAAGACGTTCCCCTGGAGCGAGCTCCTCCACGTCGGGGCCCCAAAACACTACTCGGACATTGTCGAGTCAATCCTCGCCGCCGTGTTCCTCGATTCTCAAGGCGACCTGACGGCCTGTGAAGCGGTGCTCGAGAAGATGGGGTACATGGCGCTAGTGCGCCGCCTCGCCACGGATAAGGACATCGATGTGTATCATCCCGAGGAGCTCTTCTCCCAGCTTACAGGCAAGTATGATCTTGTGGCGCAGCAGAGGACGATCAAGACCCAGACCAACGAAGACTCGGGGAGGAGAAGTTGGCGGTGTAAAGTCATGTGTGAGGGGGAGAGGATCGCCTTCTTCAAAGGCGCGACCTCTAAAGAGGAAGCGCAGTGTCGGGCGGCGGAGAAGGCGTTGGATGTGGCACGCCGCAAGGGGTGGAAGGAGCCTGTCAAGCCGCAGTCCGACCGGGACGGCGAGAACCACGCAGCTGGACACCACGACACCGAGGACGATGAAGGGGACGAGCATGTTTGAGAGCTCAATGGAGAACGAGTCTCAGTAACTGCGAACTGGCAGCTTAGCCATGCAAGTCCCTCGTATCTAGCCAGGTAATTGCAGTAAAAGCGAGAGAGAGAGGGAGCATGACGTTCATCCAGCCATCCAATCACCTTTGTAGTATGAACCATGATATCAAACTACTAGGTAGAATGGTATATACTACCACGCACGCGTGTGTTCATGTGTGCATGAATGTGCGTAATCACCCCTGAATGGTACCTATGTAGATTCCGTCTTATTTGATGACGATGATGTCGAGGTCGATGTCGGTGTCGAGGCTGACCTTGAGCTTGAGCTTGAGGTTCATACGATGAGGGGTTGTACGAAGCAAGGTAGTTGTATATGTACTCGATTCTTTCCGTGATTTCATCATTCCAAAGGGAAACAAGTAAAATCCTGGTCTGAGTTGGTTCCCGTCTGGACATGGACATATCCCACTCTGTAGTCCACTTGGTAAGCCCATGACTAGACCACCGAGTGGACATTTTCTGTACCTCGTACAGATAGATATCTGTATCTTCCACCACCTTGGATTTCCACAACCCCTTTTTCTTTTCTTCTCTTTCCTTTCGTCTCTTTGATCCATCAGAACCCCCAGCTTGAAACGGGACGGAACCACAGCAATGACCCAAACGACCAAACGACCGCGAAAGCACCAGTAAAGGCACCACCCAGCAAAACGCCACTCCTTTTGCGCCGAGCTTGAACGGACCCAATCTCAGAAACTCCGTTTTTGGCCTCAATAGCGTCATCATACACATCCGTACCTACATACAAGCAACAATCGGGTATTCTCTCGAAGAGGGACGGGAGAGGGGGAGGGGGGAGAGAGTATTCCGAGTTCCGAGTATACACCGGCCTACCTGCCTGCCTGCCTGCCTGCCACGGCAAGGTGTAATAAGCCTGCTCGCACCGTAACGGTATGCACGTCGGTATGTAGGTAGGTATTGACATATCGAGATAGATGGAGAGCGTCGGAGGTAAGTTTTGTGATCAATGACCTTTGAACCGCCTCGTGTATCTCTTTGAGGTCGGTAAACTCTCTTGCCGTCACCTTTTCCCTAGATCTCGCCCTCATTCGCACAATTCCCCTTTTTAAAATCTCCATTTCCATTTCCATTTCCACGTCCGCCCGCCTCAAAAGTCCATCCCGACGAGATACCCCTCAAAAACGCGCATAAACTTTGCGACAAAGGCCTCGAGGTGGAAGATAGGCTTGCTGCCCAGGCGGACGCGGTGCTCGTAAAAGGCGGCCCACTTGACAACCTCGGCCTTAAGGTCGTCGGCGACTTCGGGCTGGGCGACGAGTTTCCAGGTCAGGGTCTTGAGGATGAGGGTGGCGGGGATGCAGTGGGTGAGGAGGTCGTAGAGCTTGGCTCGCGTGGCGAGGATCATCTGCGGCGTGCGCTCGCGGACGACGTCGCGCGCGACCTGCTCGATCAGCAGCTCCCAGTCGGGGGGTGGGATGGCCGTCTTGTCGCTCGGCTCCGGGTGTTGGGCGTAGACGGCCTCGAACATGAGCAGCGCCTTGCGCAGGTTGCGGCCCGACTCGCGCGCGATCCGCTCGTTGAGCGCTGGCACCACCTTCCAGTTTTCCTTCTTGCCGGCCTTGATCAGGGCGTCGCAGATTTCCGCCTCCGTCGGCGCCGCCACCCGCACGAGCAGCGTCCGACTGCGGATCGGCGCGATGATGCCCGCCGTGCTGTTGGCCACCAGGATCAGCCGCACGTTGGCGCTGTACTTCTCCATGGTCCGCCTCAGCGCCGCCTGCGCGTCGCGACTCAGCCCGTCCGCCTCGTTGATCACCACCACCTTAAACCGCTGTTTCGCCCCGAGGTCGATCTGCTGCGTCTGCGCCACCTCCTTGAGCAAATCCTGAATCACCACGCGATCGTACGTTCCCACATCACTCGGCGTGATTTCGAGGTGGTACACCGAGGACACGATGTTGAACTCGAGCTTGCGGTTTGAGCTGGTCGTGAACATGCGGGCGTCGATCTTGATCTTTTCCGCCCCGCTACCGTACAGCGCCCGCAGCGTCGCGAGGACCCGTGTCTTTTTGCCCGCGCCCGACGGGCCGTAGAAGAGGAGATGGGGGAAATCGGCAGAAGAGGCCTGTCGCGTAGAGTCAGCACTCGCATTTCTCCTAAGCAGCAGCTAGTGTTTTCATCGCTGCGCTGGGGGGCCCAGGAATACCAAGGCAACTAATCGCTCCGAGAGGTCTTTGTGGTATGTGAGCGCATCGAGGGATCGAGGACGGAGTTTATCCACCAGAAGCGCCATGGCTGCTGCTGGATGATTGATGTAGTGTAGACAGCTGAATAAATGTGGCAGCCTAGAATCGTGGCGGTGATGGTGATGGTGTTGGTCGTTGAATGTGATTTCTCAAAATTATGCGAGACGCGTCTCGGCGTCTAAGAACGCGTAAAGTGGTTTATTCGATATGACGTCGCTGACTCTTTACTCTTGCCAAGGACAAGATCAAAACTACATTCGAGGTGAGACAAATAGTTTTCATCAACGGCCATAACCGGCGCGATACGTTTGCAGTTGAACTGTTTCCATTGGTCTGAAATGGATGTGGCTAGCTCTGTTGAGTTCCTTTGGGTCTATCTTGGAATACCTTGGTAGACACTGGAGCAGCAGGATGACAGAGATATTGCTGGTGGTAATGTGTCTGGCTGGACATGAACAGACGACCTCTCTCCTAATTTCACCAGAGAATAGCAAGAGCCCGTCCCGTCTCGGACGGCCGGGTCTCGCTGATACTCCTACACGGTGTGTTCACGCCGATACCTCTGTCTGACTCTCGGAGGAACGACTATTCTCCGTCGACTGACACTCAAATTGAGCTCTTGAATGACTCGCTCGTTATGTGGTTGCATGCCTGGTGCCTCTGAATCCCCAATCGATGCCTTGACGGCCTCGCCGAGCTCCTCAGCTTCTGATATCGTCCCGAGTATCTGTGGAGACCTCCGTATCCGTCTCATTAGCGGTCGCATATAGTTCACTGTTATGTCCTTCATTTCGTTCATCCAGACGGCGTAGTGGTGAAGCAGTGTCATGAGAACGTCGTAGAGGCCATTGACGGCCACCTGCACGTCAATATCAACGCGTTCGATACCCAACAACTGCAGAAACGGGTGGTAGACGTAGGAATCAAAGACATGAGTCAGGTCTTCCAGCATTGTCTGCTCTGTCCGGCAGGGTAATGCGGTATACCTGCACCGTCATCAGCATCTCCTGCTCCGGATTCGTAAGGGTACGCACCATGTAAGGAGTACCGAGCGCTGTCGATATATACACCAAAGATCTCCCTCCGACAGGTCAGCTGTGAATGGAGCCCGCGTCTTAACAAAGTCGACGTTGTTGATGTGTTCGGTGACATTGACAACTGACTGCCGAAGCTGCGCCGACATGAATCGGGATAGGGTGAGTATCTTCTGCTTGTTACAAGCGACATGAACCCCAGCAGGATCACCATCCGTAGGCACCAATAACCAACCGAGCCCAGCTGTCGCCCGTGCAAGACTCTCAAATGCTTCCTTGCATGTCAACGGGAGATCAGCACTGGCAACGTGTTCGAGGAACAGATCCAGTGTCGGAAACTCCAGTATTTCGGCGGAGCGAAGACTGGGCCGCAGCGGAGTGGTGTGGGCGGTTGAAGTCGAATCGTGTGAGATAGGAGTGTCATCATGGTCTGTAGCGGTTGAACCTGGTGATGAGAAATGCTCACTGATCTCAGAACTCGAAACGATGTCCCCTGTCGTGTCAAAGTTGATGTCCGGATACCGGTCGAACAGTGCGGAGAGGTCAGTATCTGTAGCTTCAGCTGAATCGGCCATGATTGAGCGAGGATCTTTATCGATCAGGACATGAATGTATGAAGTCTAGATGAGGCGGTCTCAGACTCGGAATCGGGGAAAACGAGACGCAGTCTTCAAGGGAAGCAACGATCAGGTCGATGAGGGACGAAAGCAAGTGCAAGTCACATCGAGATAGAAACAGCAGAAGCAGCAAGGCAAGAACAAGTAGAACATGGAGTTGTCATTGTCGTTCTTGGTGTCTCATCATATTCACTGACTGCCTCACCATCGAAGGCATCACAGGCATGATTTTCATAATACTGGTGTCACATGTCATGGATTTACCAACTGTTCCCATCGCAGGCCATGGACTGGACCAGCTGCTTCTGGGGAAAGTTGTTGGCCTGGCAAACCGCCTGATGAGATGCGAAGACATGACGCCGACACATTTCGGAGGCGGAATGCTGTTGCTCTTCGCGCACTGACTGATTGGCACCTCACTGAAACAGATGTGACAACTCAAAGTTGGGCGATGGTGAGATAGAGATAAACATTCAACAGATATATTACACTGACAGGGTCGTCGGACGGATAGCCCTCACAATGGGAAGCATCACAAGCAGCGCAGTCTGCACCCATCGGGGCCCCCAAAGCAGATGGCTAGAGCCCTCGGAACGACCAGCCTTGCCTCTGAGCATCATCCAAGGCCGAACTGTAGGCGCTGGATCCCCAAGTCCCCGGCATAACACCTGGTGCGATGCGAGGCGCGTCCACATGCTTTGGTTCAGCTGCTTCCTCGCGCTGATTTGCTGGCGAACTGTCCTCTTGTTGCGGACTTGCCTCCGAAATGGCAGTGTCCGGAGAGCTGTTCTCAAACTTGAACCCTGGCGGAGGTTTGATATCGTCATCATCGCCCGGGAGCTGCGTGTCAACGATGTTGTTCCCTATGCGTTGGAGTGATTTGCCAATGATCGTTTGCACCCACTGGTAGAAAAAATACGATGCCGACAGGATTCCCATCACCACCACAATCCAGCTGACGTTGACTGCGCGGTCTCGACCAGTAGCAGATCTCCCAGATACCCTGCCGGTGATAAAGCCAGTGTTTCTAAGATTCCACCATTGGAAAGGGTTGAGGATCATGGTTCTCAAGAAGCTAAGCACGCCCATCGAGACCAGCCCTTTTATAAAATGCTGGGCCCAGCCTGACAGGCTTCCTTTCGAGTCATTGACATCAACTGCCTGCCAGACATCCTCGTGGCCCACGATCGTCTCGTAGGGGTCGGTGTACAGATTGAGGATGGGATCTGCAATAAACCCGAGAAGAAACACAAACAGTAGCATGACCAATGCCGTCAGAGCCCCCGAAGCTGTCTTGCTGCCGAGGTACTTCTGGACGGTGAGTCTGTTGAAGTTGAACTGATAGCCACATTCGTGGCATTTCCAAAGCGAGCCGGGCCGCACACCCTCTGTCCGGGACCGCCTTAGACACAGCTCGTGTATGTACCGCATGCCTCCTCTGCAATGACACGGCTTGATAAGCCGGCCGTATTCATCTTCATTTTTGTACTCGACGACGGGACGTTGAAAGGCCGGGGGGACACCGGGAGGGTAGAGAGTCACTGTGGCGGGCACTTCTTCGAGGCAGAGTCGACAGGTTCGTGTGGGATATGTCCACGATTGCGCCGGTGTCGGTGCGGGTTTATCTCCGTTCGAAGGAGCATGTTTCTCGGAATCTTCTGTGGAAGTCATGTTGTAAGTAGACGTAGAGAGCGGTTATCCTGATCGCCAGCCAATGCCCCCGTGAGAGAAACACGTTTAGACCCAGCGACTTGGCAGCACCATGATCTGGTATCAGACGACAGACAGTTCAGCCAAGGTGCACCTCGTACGCAGAAAATACAAAGCGAAAAACTTCGAGGAGACAGAGACAGAGAGAAGACGAGAGTTATCGATGGACGTCAAAGCCCTAGGAGCATCTCATAGGGCAGTGCCGGCTTTGACGAGCTCAGACGAGCTCAGCACTGCCTGTGCATGGAAGGAACGTATCAAAACAGCATGTAATAGCCATGAGTGAAAATGAAAGTCGGGGTTGTGGCCAGGTGCGTTGTGCGGTTTTGTGCTCGGTGTTATTATTGCTCCACACCAATTTCAAATGACGAGGAATTCGTCCGCCTTCCTACGTCATGACAAATCAGCTTCTCATCTTTTCCATGCACATACCTCCTACTCGTAGGTAGCAAAGTAGATTGCTCGACAAAATGTTCCGCAAAGTATATATAGCGGTCTACGTTGAAAACTCTCACATACAGAAGGCTACCCTCGTCAGCTGTCCAGCTCGCTCACCCTGACAAACATGCCCTTCTGCACGAACAATCCGTAGTTCGTGTCCTTCTTGATTGGATGTACAGAATCAACCAAACTCCAGTCAAACCTCCGGATCATCTCCAAGAAGATCTTGTTCAGTTCCAATCTCGCAATATTCTCACCCATGCAGCGGAACCTGCCATTGCCAAAGACGAGATGGTGCGCCTCTTCCATGATGGCCAAACGCTCAGGAGACGCCTCGAGCCAGCGTTCGGGCCGGAAGATCTCAGCGTCTGCACCGTATACCTCTGTGTTATGGCGGTGCATATTCCAGGCGCAAAAGGCGACCTCGGTGCCAGGAGGGAGGTAGACGCCATTGTGTGTGTCACCTTGTGCACCGACGACTCGAGGGAGTAAGCCTGCCGCAGCCGGATGATGTCGCAGAGCTTCCCTGATGCAAGCTTGCAGATACGGCAGCCTCAGTGCTTGAGAGTATGAGATAACCTTATCCAAGCCAATGTCTGTGGCCAGTGCCTCCGCTTGGAGCTTGCGGTATACATGTGGATTTGATAAGATTGAGAGGAAGCCAGTGCGAACGATGGTCGCCGTCGTGTCGGAGCCCGCCAGCAACTGGAACAGCGACTCGTCCGAGATCTCCAGTTCTGACAAACCATGGGTTTTGAACGAAGTCACCATGTCATAGCGGCCCGCCTTCTCCCCGGAGAAACGGCCAGCAATGATTTGCCGAGCGACACTGCAATGGTGTTAGTCTTAGCTGGGTGGTGAATTACTTTGCTCGCATGACCCACGCTTTGACCTTCCCAAGCCCGGTCTTCTCCTTCGGTGAAGGCACAAGGTTTGCTTGCACCGTTGGGATCCTCGCGATGGCTGACAGCAGCGGCACTGCGGAAAAGACATTCATGATGGGGAAATTGTCCTCCATGGACCTCACATATGTGTATTTGTCCGTGTCGTCCGAAACGAACCCGAATGCTTCACCGAGGGACAGATATGTGATCACGTCCAGGGTGAAGTATTGTGCCAACTGGGCCCAGTCGAGCGGCTTGATGTTGGATCCCACCGACAGATATTTTCGTTTGACCAGGTGCACGACGTCCATGACTACCTGATCAATACTGGGCTCGCATTCAGGGTTATCCTTGCCTGAATACTGTCACCGAGCTTAGTGTCTTGAACCAATGCCGAGTGATACTCGTGCTTACCCCCGGAGACAGCTTTGCACGCATGAGGGAGTGCTTCTCGTCATTGAGCTCGGTGAAAAGGTTCTCCCGCTCAGCGTCCATCTTGAATGCCTTGTACCACGGGCCCCGCGAGTAGTCGTTGATCCTGTGCGCATTTGCTTTGCGATACAGTTCGAGATCCGACGTCACCACCATGGACGGGCTAATCCGAGCAATGGATCCTGGACCGGCTCGTTAGAACCTGCCTTGTCCACCCTGTCGTTCCCGAGGGATTGGAAACCTGTCTCATACCGTAACGATCGCATGCTTTTTTCAAGGCAAGATGGCCTTGCCCCGAGACTGCGGCTTTGATCCACCACCAATTCGTGAAGCCAGCCAACGGTGGCCCGGGAACATGTCGTAGTTTGCTGTATGCTATGAGGGTTGAGACGACGGCCCACGCCAGCCAGGTAACAGCGGAAAGGGCCAGGATCTTGGTAAAGCTGACCTGCAGCGTACCAGTGACTTGCTCCAGCATTCTGGGGGATAAACACCTCCTAGACTGCGATGAAGCTTTGACAGCTTAAGTGGCTGTGTACAAGTACGGCCGTCGTGATGTGTAAAGTTTGAAGTGCAAATGGATAGAATTTTGTTGATCCTTTATAGAGAGGGGAACTCTTGTGCCTTTACCGATTAGATGGAACGAATGCATGTGCCCCCTCGCAAGTCGTCTAGATACTAGCCAGTTGTTGGTGGAAGTTCAGGCGATGTCGGGGATCTGCTCGGTCCATGGCTGCTTTGTTGGCTCGAGTCGTCCAAGTACTAACAATCGTCCAGGCACCTTCGGTTAATTGCCGTTCCAGTTTTGTCACTGGTGTATCCCTCGTTCAAGGCAACCCCTACATGTTGGAGAGAAAGCGAACATCATTGTTGGTGATAACAAGATGCGGTCTGGATCAGATCCACCGACCCAGCAATATGCTTTGCTTGTCCATTCCCTCCCATATTGTCGGCCACTCTGTCTAGACTGCTCTGGGAGAGGGCCTTGAGTGTGGCCCCAGCCCTACACCCTATCGTACCGCGGCCCTCGAATCGGTGGAAGACGGGTTTGTTGTTGAATGACGAGAGTTGCGACGCCACCATGTACCCAGATCTGCTCCCTTTCGTCCCTTTGTCCTCAGGAGTTTCAGCAGAAAGATGGACATGGCTTCTTTGACAAACTCAAATGCCGGCGCCAGTCGACTAGGTCAAGAGAGCGACGAGTTGGAAATAGACCCTGGGGTTTGTCCAACGTCTCATCAGTAGCTCAAACTAATGATAAGAGCAGTACGACACCGAGGACTCAGGCTTCGAGCAGGACTCAATCTTGACCCAATCAGTTCGGTCGAGTATATATCAATACAAGGTCGAGAACAGCCGGACATACCATGCATATAAAGAAGGCCAATATTTCATGCTCAACGACTCTGCCGAGCACGAACACATGGAATTACGACACCAGGCAATGTTGCTTGCTGCTGGCTCCCAGCTCTTCTATGCGCCTGTCAAGAACCTCCACCATATCTTGGACCTGGCGACGAAGCGATATACCTATTGGCCATGGTATGTGAAGGGTCAAATTCCAGTCCATGAGACTGACCTAGATTGCCACAGTGCCGTCATATATGGCAAAAAGCCTATACCCGTGTTCTCGATGGGCTCTGCGCTATGAGCGACCCGAGGGCCCCTGTTGTCGGATACAACGGGCGGACATCTGGTCTCACCGCAGTGAGTATTCCGTGGGCTCATCCAAGACCCTAGATTGTAATTGGAGGCAATATCTTTCTTCCATCAGCATTCCGGTACGTCGTGCGAGTATGCGGTCGAGAGGGTAGCCGGGTACCTCTTCCCTTTTTTCCAGAGAAATGACAGAAAAAGAGCTGCTATCTATGTACATAGTTGTATGTAGAGAAGGATATTTGCTGCAAGCGCCAAGGCTGCGCAAGGCTGCATTTTATGACTCCATCCGCCTATCAACAAAGTCTTCAACAAGGCTGTTCTTTTCCCCTTCTTCCTATACCCAATCTTCTCCGCTGCGGCCTCGCTCCTTCAGAGCCGGAACTTGGAGAGTACGTGACCACGACTTTTGAAATCACCCTTCTGTGCTTTCATCCGTTCTGAACATCCCTCGATTGCCTGTACCCCGCAGCTAGATTTCCCTCACCCACATCTCATACCATCACAAAAAGAAATAACACGGACAAAATAGCTTCAACACTTATGGTCGGGATAGAGATCAGTGGCAAATACAAAAAAGCAATGGTAACAGCTAGCACTACTCCGCGTTCAACGTCGAAAGGCTAAGAGAGAAGACCACTCTCTTCCACAAACGCCCGACTTGATTTGCTAAGGTTATCACGGTCTGATATCGCGCCCCTTTCCATCTCTCTATCAGAATAACGTTCATATTCTTGGAAAATCTGTCGAAAGGGGGAGAAGAAATGGCACCCTCAGCATCCGAAACGCTTTCTCCTTCCGCCTTCTTCACTATCCTTCTTCACCTGGTCAACCTCGAGCAAGATTCCGAGGTCGCCGAGACCTCCCTCCTGCTCTCATCCACGCCGCCCACGACTCTTTCCCGAGCCGGGCTCGCGATCCTAAACCTCTCAGTCCACTCTCTGAAGACCGGGCTCGGGGGACGCAGTGTGGTGGAGCTCGGTCTCGATCCCGCGGTCGTCAGCAAGGACTCCAGAGGTGAGTTGCCAGAGCACGGGATCCGGACGGGGGATATCGTGCGCGTTGGAGAGACCCCGAAAGGCACGGCGAGGAAGAAGGAAGCCGCTGAGCTCAAGGAAAAGGGCGTTGAGGGCGTGGTGGTCCGGGTTGGGCAGAGGGCTGTGTGGGTTGCCCTGGGCAAGGAGGGTGGAGGGAGCGACAATGTCGAAGAGGTCCCGGACGGAAAACTGTGGCTGTACGTTTTCTCACTGTTGCTAGAATTCTGTGAGGGTTGCTACAGACTCGCACTGACCAAGGAACTGATTATTCGCTGCACAGGGTTAAACTGGCAAACGATGTCACTTACAGGAGGTACGTTCTGCTCCATGTGGCTCTCGAAAACCAGACTCGGCTGACTGTAGTGTCTGAAGAATGAACCAGACCCTTACTAGGCTACTCAAAGCGCCCGAGTCGTCGTACACAACGCTGCAGCGTGTGCTCCTAGGGCTTTCTTCTCCAGGCACAGCTGACTCGTCTCATTCGGACAAATTCGATTTCTTCGACTCGACATTGAACCCATCCCAACAAAATGCCGTCCGTTTCGCCCTCTGCGCACCGGAGATAGCTCTCATTCACGGTCCTCCTGGAACAGGGAAGACATACACACTGATCGAACTCATCCTGCAGCTTCTCAAGCGTAATCAACGTGTGTTGGTGTGCGGACCCAGTAACATCAGTGTGGACAACATTGTTGAACGTCTTTCCTTGACCTCCCCAAGTACACCAATCGTCCGCCTAGGTCATCCGGCTCGCCTCTTGCCAAGTGTTTTGAACCACTCGCTCGAGGTGTTGACGCGGACGAGCGAAGCTGCGGGGATTGTAAGCGATGTGCGCAAGGAAATGGATACAAAGCAAGCTTCTATTCGGAAGACTCGCAACGCACGCGAACGGCGTGCAATCTACGCCGACTTGAAAGACTTGAGGAAAGAGTACCGGGAGAGGGAAGGGAAGTGTATAGATGGACTTGTGACGAGCAGCAAAGTCGTGCTGTCGACACTGCACGGTGCTGGAAGCCACCAAATCCGCAATCAAGCCTTCGACGTCGTGGTGATTGACGAAGCCAGCCAGGCTCTCGAGCCACAATGCTGGATCCCGCTGGTCTTCGGAGGAGCAAACGTGAGAAAGCTGATCTTAGCGGGCGATCATCTACAGTTGCCGCCAACAGTCAAGAGCGCAGATAACAACAAAGACAACAAGGAGGAGAAGAAAGCAAGGATCAAAACTCTGGAGGAAGAACTGGCAAAGTTGTCTGTCAAGGATCAAGAACTAAAGGCAGCGAAAAGTTGGTCCTTGGAAACAACAATGTTTGACCGACTCTTGGCCAGACATGGATCTGGGATCAAGAGGCTGCTCAATACGCAGTACCGAATGCACGAAAAGATAATGCGGTTTCCCAGCGATGAGCTATATGAGGGAAAGCTTGTCGCCGCCGATGCTGTCAAGTCCCGACTGCTGAGAGATCTGCCGTACGAAGTACAAGAGACCGAAGATACAATCGAACCACTTGTATTTTTCGACACCCAAGGAGGTGACTTTCCGGAGAAGGCTGAAGACGGCGCGAGTGGCCAGGTTAAAAAATCGACCCTGCTGGGAGACAGTAAGTGCAATGAAATGGAAGCGGCTGTGGCTGCCATGCATGTAAAGAATCTGGTCGAGGCTGGAGTTAGGGACGAAGACATAGCGGTCGTCACACCCTACAACGCTCAGCTCGCTCTTCTGAGCTCATTGCTCAAGGAGAAGTTCCCAAACCTCGAATTGGGTAGTGTGGACGGTTTTCAAGGCCGAGAGAAGGAAGCCATCATTGTCAGTCTGGTCAGAAGCAACGCTGAAAAGGAAGTGGGCTTCCTGGGAGAGAAAAGGAGGTTGAACGGTAAGTCCAATTTCCCCATGCCATCGTCGACTGTGTTTTTGTGCGCTTGCGCAGATACGAGCACCCTGCAGCCTGGATCGAGTCTTCTGTGTGCAGCGTATCTAACAAATGGCGGTCTCTAGTTGCAATGACCCGACCGAAGCGCCATTTGTGCGTGATTGGCGATTCAGAGACCGTTTCTCGAGGTAGTCCCTTTTTGAAGAAGTGGATGAAATTCTTGGAGGACCATGCCGACCTGAGATATGCAAACATCGAGGATTTGGAACTCGGGTAGTTTGTGTCGTTACACAACGTCCTGCAATTCAAGAATCTGCACAGTCGGGCTCATGCCCTGAATCATTGGAACCCAATGTCGGCAAAGCTAGCAAAAGAACTTGGTTAGTGGTGGGAGGCACACCTCGTATTGGTTTGCTTTCAGGTACATTTGAAACGCATACGAAAGAGGCCGGTAGCCAGTTTCATGTCAAAGGGACAGGTCTGACGTGGAATGTCCTCAGCAAATAAAGCAGGATTTGAACAGCAATTGGTTGATGATAGCCCAGAGTGCTCCGTCACAACTGCACTTCCGATTTGACCACGCAATCGACTCGAGATTCGTCAATTACGGCCCTACCACGGGTTCGCATTATTGGGCGCCTTGCGAGGTCAATCGCACGCTGTACCTGCGCGAACGGGAACAGAGCCGGTGTCATGATGGTTGTGTCCACGGGCCCCGTTGTTGCGACAGGATCAATCAGGCGTCCACCACGAACTGCACTGTAAAATCCTCACAGAACACGTCACGGGGCCGAAAACATGCCATGCCACCCATGTATATGGTGGGGACATCTGTACTCAGAGGCGAACGAGTCGAGCCTCGATTGCGCAAGGAAGCCGAGAGAGAAAAGAAAGAGTTTGTGGTTTCTGTTCGGCGAAAAAGGAAGCATTGCCCAACGACGAGTAGGAGTAGCCAAACCAAAGGGCCAAGATAAGGGTTCGTTGCGTGAATGTAAAAGAGAACAAGGTTAGGCCAATCAAGCTCGATTTCACGCTTCTCGAGAGCAGACGCCTTTCATAATGGGTCAGCAAAGTACCGAGTACTCTTACGAGTATCATGAGTTCAAGGATTCCCTGCCATATCAGTGCTGAGTAGCAACGAGCGGGGGCCTCCAAACACGACACTCGTGGCGAAGCGGACACGCCGCTGTTTTTCCTGTTTTTGCACAGCAAACATTGGGCAGCCTTACCTGATCAGTGTTCACCAGTGCACGTTGTGATATCTCCGATGATGGTGTTATTTAGGCTTATGACTGTTGGACGGTTTCTGGCGTAACTTCCGGTGTGCTCCCGAGAGAGAGACATGTTTCTGTCCCAGACTACCCTTCAAGTTCGCTTGTATGATTTCGAAACCGCGACGTGAGCGGCTTCGTCTGCGTGAGCTCAGTCGCAAACGGGTATTTCCGCGCTAAAAATGACTTGCATCGCTGCATGGCGCAGGGGTAGTCATGTTGAATCCAATGGACTGAGCAGAATAGGAAGGGGTGGGCTGGCCAGCTTAGAGGAGGGTCGACATGTGGTCATGCTGGACAGGGCATAGTTGGCGCGGATAGCGTCCGACCAGGTGGTCGCACTTGTTCTTCGACCGTCCTCCTTGGATGATCCGTCTCTTTCAGCTTTCCGGAGACCCCGTGGTATTTTTTTTGAAGAGGGAAGCGGGATCAGCGCGTAGACGAGAGGGGAGGATTGTGCGGTGAGATGGCACACGGATGGTTACGAGGTGCCACAACACCTGCGGGAGCGCACGAACTGGTGCTGACCAGTCACGGGGGAGAACGAGGCAATACCAGCTGCGGTCAACCGGCACGTCAGGATGTCGATAGTTCGTTAGTGGGATGGACAAGATGGTGGAGGTGGATCGAGTGAGCGCCGACGGATCATGGTTGGTTGGGGGCTGGCAGATGACTTTTCTTTGGCTGGAGACGATGAACGTAAATTGTTTCTCGCTGATGTGGTGCCTGTGTTCGATGTCTTTGATCCTTCATGGGCACGGCGAGGAAAATCCCTAGTGAGCTGAACCCCTACTTAGAGGTAGGTAGCTGGCGTCGCAGTTTGGAGTCTAGTTGCTTGGATGTGCTGAGAAGGGGCATTCCTAGAGAATACCTCCCTCGTACTCGCGCGAGCTAGTGAGGCCTAGTGATGCCTAGGGAGCCCCTCCAAGGCTAACGAATGAATGACTGGGGCGCGTCGGCCACTCTCTATCACTACTGGTCAGTAGCCTGCCAGCCTTGACGCCCGCATTTCCTCTTTCTTGTCTTTCTGGTTCTCCTGGCTCACTCTGCTTCACACCCACCGCCATCCTTGTCATGACTTGTCTCCATCAGGGACCTTGCCCCTCCATTATTGCGCCGCGCCGACTCGATCTCCTGCGTCCAAGTCATCATCCGCTGTCTAATTCCGCCGCTGTTGAAACGGGAACAAAAAGAGGATGGATGTTGTGAGCACACCGGAGCAAGTGGGACACGGCCAGCTGTCACTCTAGGCCACGCCAGAGATTGTCATACTTTCTTCTTTTGAGTTGGCGTCGTGTCTCTTTCACCCTTCAGAGCAGCCTCGAGGCTTGAAGCTCGAAGCTTGCCAGAGCAATGCGGGTCGAAGCGATGCCGAAACCAACACCAACTCTGTGATCTACAAGGATACGACTACTACACACCAAGACACTGCTGTCTTTGCCGTGCTTGCAGCTCTGTCTTCGTCTCTTCAAAGCCGCTTCGGCCCTTATTTACCATCGTGCAATTCTGCAATTCTGCGACCCTGAGACTCTACTCCTCCTGTTTCGCCCCATTGTCCGTCTCGAGTCTGCCTTACCTTCGGTTTCCGCGCACCGTTTCTGTCTTCCAACTCCCTGGTCACTCTTTCATAAGGTCATCATTGGCCCTGCAGTTGTTCAGGCCCACTGTTCCTTCTCACCACTGCCTCCGACTGGTGTTGCCGCCTTATCTAGATATACTTTTGGCTCTAATCTTAATCTTCCAGAAAAACCTATGGTAGACTTCCAGATTTCCGGAGATCTAAGGGCAGTTGTCGCGGCTGACATCTCAGTGACAGATGCAATTGTGCCACCTCTGTGACCGTCAGGGATAGCACTCATCGATACGAGCTTCCCAATGTCTGTTGACAGTCTGTGAAGCGGGCACATTTCAAGCCACAGCGCATCAGCATGATGCCACACCTTCAGGTGTCATTCGTCCAGTCCTGATGTTGCGCAATTGGTGATTTCTGGGAGGTAGTATTCGCTCAGGCCTCGCAATCTCGCGATATGCCCTCTCCCAACCACAAAGCCAAGGGATCAGGGTCTTTGTCCCTGGCCAGCACGGGCGCTGCTTTGCGCCGTGGCGAATTGAAGATATCAGATCCCATTCCCTTCGATGAGTCTGGGGTCTTCAGCAACACTAGCACCGTGCCACCCGCCAGACATCTGTCGGTACAGCGACATAACGACACCACATGGCCACGGGCAAGTACGGCGACGCAGGATACCCATGTGCGACATGTCAGTGACCTTCCGCCACACACACGTTCTCGTACTTCCGCTGGGCCATCACTGAATCAGAGCTCAATGTCTTCCATTCCTTCCAAGGCATCATTGAACCAGAAGAAGCCCAATGGATTGCGCGCAACGCTCAGGCGCATGTTCTCAAGCAAGAAACACAGATCCGTACCTACTGATACAAGTGGCTTTCACTACAATGATACGGGACATCTCAAACCAGTCACAGAGCAGCCGATTCGGACACGACTGGAATCGGCTCCCCAATTGGGATCAGACACAAACTTGCGAGGAGCCGCGCTAACTTCACATTCCAATCCATATCCTCAGGTTGAAGCTGTTCACCAGAGCTTACCCCCTCCTCTGCGGCGCGGGCGTCGCAACACTCTACCCAGTCTCGTCTTCAGTGACATACAGTCAATTCTCGCGCCTGCGGTTGTTGACTGGCCAGAACCGCAACCGTCCTCAGTGGAACAGAGGTCAAAGGAAGACGGTGTCTCGGATCGTCAGTTCAAGCGGCGATCGAGGAGCGCAGACGCCCTCAGCGAACTTGTTCACCAAGGCAGCGATAAACGCCCTTCCACTCGTGACCGAGCAGGTGAAATTGCTTACTGGCGCAATAGCGCCATCCAAAACCCTGTTCCTGTGTACAGTGGCCAATCGATCTCGGTAGATCCCACACACGTCTTGGGATCAGACAACCCGATGGCGGAATCGGAGCGTGGTCGTTCCACCGTCGAGCCTATGCAGACTTTTGACTTTGGCCTTGGAAGTCCAGAGCGGGATGAGATCGGACTGGAGCAGAGAGTCAACACTCTAGAGATCAAGCTCTACGACTTTGAATTTGCGTTGGCCAAGCTCCAAGGCAACGACTTGCCAAATCCGAGGTTAAACCAGAAACCATTCGGTCAAGGCACGATGCCGGACACGTTCTTTCACAATACGACGAACTTGACCTTGACAAGCGGATCGTCGAATGATTTGAGCTACCTTTCTTCTGGCGAAGCTCGGGATTTTACATTCTTGTCTTCTCCTGGCGAGTCACCGGCCCCTTCTCCAGAAGTCGATGATGTGTTCAATCCTCAAAGAGCGAGCAGAGCTACAACTGCCACGATCAGACCCGCGACCGCGAGACGGAGGTCGCCCAGACGTTCGAGAGGGAATTCGCCGTCGTCGATTCATATTCCTTCTGAAAAGTTTGAGGCTTTGCTGGAAATGATGAAAGAGGAAAAGGCGGCTCGACAAAAACTGGAAGAGCAGGTATCCGAACTCCAGAAGGAAATGGACAGCATGAGGACTCCGGTCTACGCGACGATCAGAGAACCATACCCAACACCTAGTCCCGACTCAAAGCAGAACTTGTCTGGCACGCCAACTCGAATGAAAACACTGCATCGAACCCATCCATTTCAATTAGACCATTTGCCCAAAGAAATATCTCGTTTTAGTGGGACAGAAGATTCAGATGCGGAAGAAGGATTCGAGGACGTCTACGAAACCCCTCGGGAGCAACAACGTGATACATTTGAGACGGCAAGGGATTCCCAGCAAGTGGCAGTTATATGAGCCGCAACTGATGTTTGCGTTGCATTCATTGAGATTTCATACATCAATTCGCTTCTTGTTTGACTTTCTCGGTACCATATTCATCGGACCTTTGCCATTGGAAGGCGAAACACGACCCTTCCAACCTTGCTTTGACGGAGGCATTCAGCTGGGGGAGCTTTACATTGAGGATGCTGTTTGCATGAGATACCCATACAGGTGTGATGGAGCTCCTAAGAATGGAGCAAGGCAACAGTGTTTATGTACGAATACATACGGCCTAAAGAGTGGCGAAATGTTCGAGTATAGCAGGAGTAACTTGAGTAACTTGAGGCAATTCACGAGCTCTGTGAGTGAACCAACCTGGAAGGGCACCAGAGGTGCCAATATCAGCCAGCCATGCGTTTAGACATGCAAGGCTACAAGGCCGAGGTTTAAGCCCGCCAAGCGAAATGCCCATGCTCAAAGGTCCAAAGTTGCAAACATTGACGGTAGCAAAGTATCGATCCATTTGGAACTACGGGTTAGATACAATGCCTTGAAACTTTCTCTGGCTGTTTTGTTCTTCTCGCATTCACTCGTTAACGACACTTCCTCGACATTCTTTCATTTGGATCTGGCAAATATGTCGACTTCTCTAACCCATCTCCTGCCTCCTACGCCCGCGCAACCGTCGAGCAAAGCCCGCCTGCTCACGCCAACCACCTATCCTATTCCTCTGCTCTCTTCCTCGCTCGCAAACCGCTACTCCTACGTCCACACCGTACTCGTCCCGCTGTACTACTATCTCCGCGTGTCGTCCCTTGTTGCAGACCCGTTCAACACTTTGCTGAGCGACCTGGGCGTCGTCGCGGCCTTGCAGTGTCTGTTTTGTGCTGTCTGCTTGCCGGCTGCCGGGTCCTGGGTGTCCGGTACACCAGACGGCGCCGTTGTGGAAGGCACGGCAAGTCCGGCGCAGAAAAGCCCAAAGAGTGCCAAAGTGTCTGGAGGTGTGGGAGGTGGAAGTTTGAGGAAGAAGAACCTTGGGGGACCAGGCATTGGCAAAAGCCACGGTCATGGTGCTGGCAAGGGAGGTTCAGGAGGAGCGGCTGGTGAAGGGAGCTGGGGTGCAAGGATCATGGTGAGTTTGCTTTTCCATATGTTACAATTACAATGGGTGCTCTATGCCGCGTTGTGGTCCAGTCCATACTCATGCTGTTTCATTTCCATCCTCTCCGACTTAGCAAGGCTCTTCGAGATTGGACTACTGACTGACAATTGATACAGCCTACGCTCTTCTCCCTGATCCTCACGTTCACTCTACCGCCTCTCCCGCTCAGCTTAATCGCGCTCGTCCTGGGCGCGCCTTTGTACCCTACCTCCCTCCTCCCCCTGACTCTCCTCCTCTCTGTCCATGTCTCCCTACTCGGCTTTCTGCCGTTATTCTACACCCACGGCGTCTCCTCCCTCGCATGGCGCGACGTTGCGGCCGCGTGGCTCCCATTCGACTCAGTAGGCGTATGGGGCGCAACAGTGGGAAGCTTTGTAGGAGGATGGGTGGGTGCCATTCCAATGGCGCTGGATTGGGATCGCGAGTGGCAGAAATGGCCTTGTACGGTTATCTGGGGGGTAGTGATGGGGTGGACGGTTGGCCGGGCTATAACGAATGGCTTGAGATGGGGCAAGGGAAAGAGGATCAATTTGAGCGAGAAGGAGGAACCCGAACCGGCTTTTGAAAGAAATATCCAAGTGGAAGGCGGGAAGTGAGTGGTGACAGACAAGAGCGAGTGAGCGGGTAGGTCGAAACAACCTGCAGACACAGCTACTCGAAGTTGGAGACTCGAAGTGATCCAGAATGTGGGAGATCAGAAATCGGACACTCAAGACTTTGAAGCGAGGGCGAGGGTATGTGTATGTCTGCAGAGAACGAGCGGTGCGGTTTTGCCCTCCCAAAGATGTCAGTCTTCTTTCTGATCACGGAGCACTTTTTGACAGGGGTGACCAGCACCACAGCCGCACTCATATACCACCGTTCATCTTTCGTCGCAGCACAGCGAAGATGTCTTGGGGTGTGCCGACAAGTTTTAATCGCGAACAAATGGAGGCTGTCAAGATCTGTCGAGAGAGGGCGGGTATTTGGACGGACAGCATGCACTGTACCCTTATTTGGATCCAAGCCCGGAGATTCGATCTTGACCGACCTAAAGGACCATGGAAGAAAAAAGTAGGAGAGGGCGCGATAAGATACCTGAGGCATACGGGTATGGGGCATATGGGCGAGACTGACAAGCGAGCGATATGGGCGCTAAACGGTCTCATGCCACGCCGACCGGCATTGATGCCAGCATAACCAGGTTCGTCGGGTTTGAGCGTGGACACGCGACCAGGACAACAGGAGGGGAGAAGACGCGAGCACTGTTTCAATAATGTGCCGCAGATTCACTAGGATGCGATGTGCTAGGGCGGCTTGACAAGGTCAGTCAGAGACACTGTACGAGGTAAAGGGGTGGCAAGTCAGAGCTACTCATAGGGAGCTACGGTAACTCTTTCCAGCTGTCTGTCTATACAACGGGTACCATGGAGATGGAGAGGCGATGTGGGCATTGGACAGAAGGAGGATCAACATCAGGATCCAAATCAAAGGACCCTCCTCGAAGAGCTTGAGGGACAGGGACGTGTGAGAACAACCTTTACCAAATCTTACTTGTGGTTTTTCCCTTTTCTGGTGAGAAAGGCTGTTTTGGTCAATTGATTAGGACGGGTAGTGCAGGTAGATACTGTACGTCAATACCTACCGAGAAGTGTAAAAGGTATTTTAGGTCCTATGCACACCTCCAAAATGGGACAGATGCACAAAATGGGAACAACCGGCGAAAAGCGTGTTGAAGGTTTCTTTCTAGCCTGCCTGCATGCAATAACAAGAATAAGAACAACAGGCGAGCAAGATCGTCAATTCCATTCCATTTTGAGTCTTTGTGGCTTGCGAAGAAGAGAGGGAGTCGGAAAGAAAGAGGGGTTGAAGTGGTGGAGAGGGGGAGACTGCCTGACTTGTGCTGTGAGATACAGTTTTCTGTTCCCTGCCCTTGCCTGCCTTGCCTGCATGCTGAGCCGAGAATACCGGGGACATGGCGTGGCGCATGGCTGGCTCGCTCGCTGGGGAGATGGGCAGGGCAGGGTTTCCAGGGACGGTGGCAGGGTAGCAGGGTAGGAGGGTCTTCTGCAGGGACACTACACACATCTTGATGTTGATTTTAGTGTGGGTTTTGGTATTGGTATACACTCAATCTATCTCACAACAAACTCTGACTCGTTTACAATGGATCTCAGAGGCAAGCGCGCAAGGGAGGCGAGAGAGCAGGGTCAGGGTCAGGGTCAGGAACGAGGGTCAAAGAGTTTCACGAGTACACGAGGTTCAGAGGGTCAAAGGGAAAAAACCTAGATAAGTGATCACCTTGATCAACACATCAATATTGACAGAGAGATTTGTCGGGTTATGTGATCAACAAAGGGTCAAATTAACCCATCCTGGCCCAGACAAGATCAGTCAAGACAAGACACAACGCATAACCAGCGCTTGCAAAGTAAACGCTCCTCGGGTATGTATGTACAAATGCACGTAGACAAGCACAAGTATTATAAAATGTCGATGCTTTTCGGGACATGCACAAGGGTCGTCAGAGTTGTCGTACTAAATACTCGGTACGTACACCAGTTCTACCACACTATACCACACCCATCGCCTCCCAAGTCCCAAGTCCAAGTCCTCGTATAAAAAGCCGGGAGATGTCTACCGAGTTACCTACTAGGTAGGGGTAGCTCAAAGTGGATTCTTTCGATAGAGTTTATTTCATTCATCAAGCTTTCAAAGATATTTTGCATTTTCCATTTTGGATTTTGAATTTTGAATTTTGAATTTTGGCATTCTTCATTCTGCATTCTGCATTCTGCATTGCCTTTGGGATAGGATTGGGTTGGGTTGGTCGCTTGTTCCCCACGACGAAACTCTCATAACCATTCTATCCAAGAAGAGATAGATCATCGGATAAGGGTCAAGATTTGTCTATCTTGTTTCTGTCTGGTTCGGTCCCTCCCCCAGAGTTTCGGTTGACCTGGTCCCTTTATGCGGGCCGTATCGCGCCTCATTCATCATAATCAATCATCATCGCTGTCGCCGCCCAGCTACCACTTTTGACTTCCTCTCTCTCCCCGCCTTCCGAACAGATGAACAAACCCATTGGCTCCAGTCCAACGAATACTGCTTGGTTGCGCATTGCTTTCATTCTTCTCGTCTCAACGCCAGGCGATCTCTGACTAAAGTAGGATTGTAGTGTTACATGTGAACATGGGTTGTGCTCAGCTCCCCTTTCTCTCCAAGAAAATATGCCTGCCCTGTTGCTCTCTGGGAGGTCAAGTTTTGAAAATATCTCCCAAACGCCATCGCTATGCAAGATCTCGCGCCGCACCACATAAATAGAGAAACACAGCATTGCCGTAAATGAGAGTATGGTTTTGTAAAGCCTGTGAGGCGTAGATGTTATCAGTCGTAGGCATTTCAGCCTGGTCATCAGCATCTGGGTTGATATTACATCTCTTCTGTACTTCAGTCGAGACGTTGTCGCTTGCAATTCCTGCCTGTTTTCATCGCGTCAACAAGGGCAACAGCCTCCTAAGCTGCCTGTTGAATAGGTGTCCTTCCAATCCGGTAGTTGCTCGTCGCGGAACTGAAAAATCTCGCCATCACACCGCCCACGCCAGTCTCTGACTTGACCTTTTTGGCTGGTGGTTGACTTTCGCCCTGGAAGCTCGTTTGGTGACCTTTGAGGCTGGGTCGAACGTTCTTGCTATAGGTACTGTGGTATGAGGTATCGGGACTTTGGGTCAAGTCAACCACCACGATACTGTCGTCAATGTTTGATGACGCAGTGTAGGGGGTTCCTCGAGATGTAGGCGCGAGAGACGAAGATCGAGACCGTGATGAAGGAGCCAGGGAAGAAGATCGAGAACTGCTGTGGCTGTGCATTGTACCAGGTCTGCTAGATGGAACTAGAGGTGGAAGATCTCGAATGGATGGAGGTGACACGGACCGAGCGTTGCCGTGATGGCGGAATGGCGACGGCCATCGTCGATGACTGGGTGCAGGTAAAGACAAGGAGCTATTGTTAGCCTTGTGTCTGGGATAGCAACCAACAGCCAGGTCCTCATCAACGTAGGAAGCAGGGGAATCGTAGACACCGACTGCTCTTGGTGGAGGGGTTGCGACAACAGCCTGGACTGGCTCCTTGCGTGTCAGAGGTGCCACAGACATGGTCGAATCGTACGAGACCTGGTGAGAGTGCCAGTGTCGGTGGCCGCTGGTGAGTTCTGCCTCTTCTTGCCGCAGCTCCATCTGGAAGCGGATGGGAGCGAGGAATGGTTCAAAGTGATCAAACAAGTCCTGCTCCGTCACGCGAGTGTCAAAGTCAAGGAGGTAGAGGAGCTGTCTCTCCATCAGGTTCACCTCTGCGAGGCCGAATCCGAAGCCCTCGAAACCCTTGACCGTTGTGTATCTTGCCCAGTGCTTGTTCTTCGGGCTCGAATCATTCAAGTTCTTCGCGGCCAAGATCAAGGATGCAAGGAAGATGCGATGCATCGTGCACCTCATCCCCTTGGCGACAGGTGGCAATCTGGATCGAAGGCGGGCGAGGTAAACGAGGGAGGTCATCAAAGTCGGTACTTGAACAGCTGACCGGTGAACCAGGGAGCTGATGAATTGTTCCAGGCTCGGTAGAGGAGCTGCAGCGGGCTCTGCGGAAGACGAGTGCGGTGGTGTTGACGGAGGTGTAGGCAATGAGTCGGCAGATGGTAGAGGCTCTGGATCACATCGGATGACCTGTGAGGCTTGCTTTGCAAGGTGCTGGACCATGTAGGTCCGCACAGGCTGGCGGACAAACTCTTCCAAAGCAGCCCTGTTCTGAGCCAAGGTGTATTTGGATTCCATGGTGTGACTTGTTTGCGATAGGTGTTTGATCCTGGTGGTAAGAAGGCGAAGAAATAAAGGGAGTGACTTGGAGATGATGCGAGTCCGCGAGTTTATGGACTTGACTTCAGACTTCTCTCAGAGAGGTTTCAAGTGTTGGTTACAGAGCGAGTGGAATTGAAGTGAAGTAACAGGCCTCTGACACAAGCGGGGAGGTTGGGTATCCAAGATATTATCTGCCCAAGTTCTGTAGACGATTTCACCTGGCCAGCAGGAAGAGATTCAGAAGTTCACACGAGCCTGTGGTCTGTGTGATATATCGAAATATGGGTGGTCCCAGACACGGCCCAGGGATGCAGCTCCTGATGTTTGAGAGAGAGTCTCGTAGTATCCAAGCGAGTCTTTCTCCTGAAAGGGAGGCACCCGAAGTGAGGTAGCAAATGCAGGAGAGTGGGTGTGGCTGCTGCAGCTAGTGGATAGGCGGACGATAAACTCCAGGTACGGAGCACAGATGTGGTGGATGGCTTGAAGCTGCACCGTTGGAGGGCCTTTGGGTTTGTTCCCTTCTCTTTCACCCTGGATTGGCCGCCCAGGTAAGGATTTGTCCGGGTTGTCAGGGGTTGGAACCTGGAGCAGCGGACAAGTGTGTGGTTCCCTCGGCTTGTCTGCCACGGAGGAGGACTAAGATCACTTCGGGATAGGATGCGAGCTTTTTCGAAGGAGGCTTGAGAGAGGTGGGGAGGCCAGCCCCAGAAATATCAGGGTAGTGCGTGTTTTTTGGAGGTGAGTTGAGGCGACGACAGGGGGGTGGTTAGAAGCTGGATGAGCTCAAGCCTTCGACACTGACGAAGGTGAGGATGCCGGATGAAGAGAAGAAAAAAGGGAGTGGTGGTGGTGAGGCAACGATGATTTTATGAATTGGCTGGCAACCTGAATCAGAGGTGCATTGCCACAAGCACCTGTTATAGATTGAATGGGCGCTTGCACAGACCCTGAATGGTCACAGCTACAGGATTCACTGAGGTATCCAGGGCCAGTGGCTAGAATCGCAGGCGAGTTGGCGAGATGGTTCCTTGTTTCGGCCTGTGCTGGCGGCTGGCAAATAGAGCGCGTGGATTGGGCCGCGAGTCTGTCCAACAGGGGTCTGAGCGATTGCACGGCTGCACAATGTAGTCCCCTCGTACACGCTTTTTTTTATGGGGTTGAGATGAGATGTGCACTTGGGCTTTTTTATTCCCGATGGGCCTGATGGAGTAGGGATCCTGTTGAGTTTTTCAACTTTGTCTGTGAGCGTGTCAAGCGTGTAGAGCGTGTCCTCCTTGCTGAAGTCCCGATGACCGCTGACCACTAGTGCACCCAATGACCAATTCAGTTGACTTTTTTGCATGCATATCTGTCAAAGCGTCAAAGCAGGGAGTCAAGGGGAGGGCAGGGATGGGCTACGGATGGAGCTCTTGTAAAGGTAGTGATGAACATTGCTTAGAACCCTGGGGAGCTGCATGGGGATGGCGACATGGCGGTGCAGGATGCAAAACTCTGTCTGCTCGTATGTAGAGGCGACCAACTGACCTACAGGGCACATGTGCCTACATAGGTAGATAGCTAGCTATGTCTTTGGGTAGCAGCAGTGTTTGGCCCAGAGAGTACGGGAAGTACCCAGCTAGGTGTTCGGAGTGCCCATCACCACACAAATTACCAACAAAAAGACACCTATCGCCCTGCCTAGGCATCGCCAAGTGCCGATCCCCAGCTGTTCAGTGCCATCTGTCAAATAATTATTTGGCCGTCAATGGCCGTCCTTGCAGCTTGTCGCCCTTTCCTTTTGCCCCATTACGCTTTTACGAGAGACATTCAGCTCCCTTTTGCTCCCCCAAAGTACTGTACCTTGTACGTAGTGCTAGCATGCAAAGGGCTGGTTCATCATTTCTCGTATATCCTGCCAACTCTTGTCTCTGAGCCCTGCCTCACTCCTCACTTGACCCTCACTTCCGAAGCCTTTGAACCCGCCGTGCCCGCCCTTCTTCTCCCCCACCTTTACTATTGTCCCAAATAGGCCACTTGACACACCCTTGAAGCCAAGTGCTGCAACCCGGAGGTATCGATTGGCTGAGGGGTCGAGACACACGCCTGACACGTCTGATACACTTTTAGACACCCCCTCCGCGCGCTCGTCGACGCGCCTCAGGGGGGTTTCTCTCGCGTAATGCCACTGGCCACTCGCTTAACGCACATCATCCGCCCACGGCAGCATTTCTTTGGCTCGTCTGGTGACTGGTGAAACACGGCCCTCTGTCCGCAAAAGGTTCTCGCCTCAAGACGCGCGACTCGCTACGGGCGTTCCTTTTGTCTTTGGTTCTGTGTCTTGTTAAGGCGAACGCCTTCAAGCCACCCCAGCCCGGCCCACGCTGTCTCAGCTTTCTTTGTCCCGCCTTCCGAATACCACATGCTCTGACCTCCTGATGGTCTCACAATCCCTTCGATATCTGCCGTCCGCCCCCTACTTGCCACGATTGCTGCTGCAGATCGCGAACCAGAAAGGGCACAGCCACGAACACGACCACCTGCCTGCATACTTCCCGTGACCAGCCCCTCGTCGTGTTCCCCTCATCATCTGCCACCACCACCACCACCATCATATTACCCGATTATCCAAAGCATTGTCAGCCGACTGGCACCGACGAAGCATGAAAGTATCACAATCAATCATTATCCGATTTTCCAATCTGCCGACTGCTGGCCCCCCCTATTGTACGACTCGTGGTCCTCACCACAAGCTGTCCACGAGTCACATAATCGAGCTCCTCATGACAGCTCGAAGCAGCGGCAAACGGCCACCTCCGATTGAGCGATAAGATCAGTGGTCCCTCGGTGTCATCACAGTAAGAGGATGAATACCACAGCATTGTGTAAGTGATGCTCGCCCATCTGGGCCGTGAGAATGAGATGCATGTATTGAGGGTGCAACGTGGCCAAGGATGATACAGCATCGACGGAACTAGCTTCCGCATAGATGATGGTGATAATGATGATGATATTATGACTTGATCACAACAATCAAAGTCCCCATGTACTGATTTAAATACAGCAAAAATGAGCGCACTGAGAGTTGTGACAATACCAGGACTACCCGTACAATTTGTACACAACAAGCACTACACATTAGCCGTTGGCCATCTTGCTTGGTTAGAAGAACCACTGGTGCCACAACTTCAACTGCCAAAAATATAGCTCTCGTCTGACAGCATGAGTACATATTCCCCGGCTGCAACCGCATGGCGAAATCGCCTGACTTCAGCTGCAAATGGCTGTCATCGCATCTCGGGGTTCTTGTACTCTCGTGCTGATCCTCGTCGACATCCCTCGCCCTTATGTCGCAGCGTTGCGACTGTGGTCGACCAGACTAAAATCGACAACAAACCTCACCTGGACAAGCGCGATGAGCATACGAAGATTGGGAAAAGCGCGACGTCGGGAGACGGCCGAGGCCACCCAGCGAAGCAGCCCGATCCCCAGAAGCCGCCTGAACGGTCTACGGGGGTTGAAACACAAGGCTCCGAGGGCAAATCTGGCGAAGGAAGAGATACTGGTGGCGTGCACAAAGAGGAGATACCCGACTTGTCATGACGAGTAGGCTTTGTATGCAACCAAGTGTCTTTGAGTGAGGCATGCTTGACAGCACATGCAGATGACAACGTGTACTGGTAAATGAGTGACGGACTAGTGACTAAAGCTATTTGAGGTAAAAATATGACAACAATGTGGCTGTTCAAGAGAGTGCAGCCACCAGTCTCATCTTTGTGCTACATCATCTCATATGCACGATCAGGAAAACGCTAGTGGGCGTTGAAAGGGCGGGGGAAACGAAGCGTCAGAATCACGGTCTGCAATCTAACGGCGTGAGGAAACCTACGAGGTACTCGTATACCAACCATTGATCAATGATCATAACCCCTAATCAGGCCTCCTCCCTTGTGGTGAAACTACCTTTTGTCACTTTTGTCCGAATATTTTTGCTTGAGACACGGGGCCACCAAGGGGCCCGCCAACCATGGTCGTCGTCTCCGAGATGGACACCAAATAACACTACGTCCCCTTACCAAAGCAGGCAAAACGACCGGGATGCTTTAGCTTGTACCGCGTGCTCGGTGTGTTACACCGATGCAGAAAACAGTGGGGAGCCCTACGAGTGCCGGGCAGTCATAGTCATCGCCGTAGACCGACCGTTATGTTTTACCAACGCATGCTGCTGACACCAAGGCGGAGGTCGCGGTTGAGGCTGGTGAGGCTTGTGCAAGGACTGAGCCACAAAAGCGTCTCTTGCCAGCTGGTGCCAGTGTCAGTGCCAGTGTGTGTTCACCAACTACCTAGGTACTAACGAGTAATGACGAATTAAAGCAACACACGAGTTACCTGCATACCAAGGCAGAACAGTCCACGTACGTATGAGTACGTCCCTTACCGTAGTATGTACATATTTTAGTAAAGGATGAAGAATACCTCGTATACCGAGTCATAATTACGAACAACTGCCTGGCAAAACTTCAAACCACGCGCAATCCTACTGAGTACGAGGTACTCGTAGTGACTCGTAAGTAGATAGACTGGATAAAGTTTGCGCTCGCTGCTGCAACGCGCCCACGCCGCTGAAACCGTTGAGCTCCGCCCGTGGTTTCAGACTCAGCCCGGCCAATGCGGCGACCCTCTTCAGAGTAACAAACAGGACAAGCTTGGGCAAGATCTCATGGGTCTTTGTCGTTCGGCGAGTACTCGGTATACGCGCTCATACAGAGTTTCACGTGGGAGGGATAGGTACAATCGTTCCCTTGGTACCAGCTACTGCCCACCGTGCTCGGCCTCAACCTCAACCTCAACCTTGTAGGGATATTGTTGAATCTAGCGTCAAATCTCATTCAAGACGCCATTTACCTGCAAGGACCTCGGAAAACGTAGCTTGCAGTAGTACTCGGTCGGGACGTTGCCTTCACATTCCCGAGCGAGCTTGTTTCACGGACTGGACAGCTTGCATCCCCGTTTGACGGTGTAAGTCAGGAGCAAACTGCGAAGCAAACCATCGCTTCGCTAGTCTACACCAAACACAAGATGGCGGAAACGCAGGCTCGGTCGGTTTAGCACTATGTACACAAGAACCGTAACTCTATGCCTCCTGGAAAGATAAGCATGGACTTGATTCCCTCGCGTCTTCTGCCTATAAATCGTGACTCGAGTGAACAACTGCATCAACATATTGTCCTCTGCAAGTTCCTTCCGGCTCTGTACCGGCATCACCTCCAATTTCTTCTCCAGAACCTTGCAACCAGGCAAGAGCAATGATGAAAAAAAGAACCGAGTTCTTTTGGAATGGCCAAAAAATACGCGGACAAGAGCCCCGAAGGACACTTGATGGCGACATCCTCCGCGATGTGCAATGCAGGGACACCACTATAGCAGGCTCAATGCTTGAGCTGAGTCGCTCCCACAAGGTCTATTGAGAATGTTAGTCATCTATGGCAATGTCATGGTGCACGGGGGCGGGGGACGTACAAGTATGAAGAAGAAAAAGAAAAGAAAGTCAAGTTGGATCGAGCAACGAGAAAATAGAAATAGTCGAACGGCAATGCCAAGCAAAGTGTCCATGACGCCAAGACTTCAACCTCGTAGTTGCCAAGTCTTTGTCGGTGTCACTGCTCTGACTGGATGCTGTGCCTTGGCGATTAACTTGGGTTCGATAGGTACTTCACTTGTGTCGACAACTTTCTTCTCTTGTGCATCGCGTGGTATCCTCGGTGATATTCTAATGATGTTCTGATATTGTTCTCTCTCAATCTCAGCGCTTTCCGTATTTAGTCCTCAAACCTTTGCACGGCATTCTGTGCGAATCAGTTGATGCGCTATCCTCACGACAGGTGTGATTACATAAATCAGCCTAGGCGTTCCCATCCTGCTCCAACGCGCCTTTGTTCCCGCCTGGAATGAGGACTTTGTGATGGTAACTTCTGTAATGCTTGGGAACAGCCAGCATAGTCTGGATTCTCAGCAAACATGGTTTCTCAACCAGTGGTTCGAGCGGCTGATCACCCCTCAACACGTCCTCATTTCATTCAACGTACAGAAATCAAAAAGCTCGGCATATCGCTTTATTGTGATTAACCTCCTGCTACTATTGTGAGAATATAAATCCTTCCCTGCAGCGTCTGAAACACCCATGGCTCCTGTCGTGCTCGGGGATATCGAGGTTCCAACTCAGATGGGCCTCAAAGGAAGTGCCATTGAGGCCATCGTTGGCATCGCATTCATGATAGGCATGGTTGTGTTTTTCGTCGTCTTAGGTTTTCTACGCCACAATGTGGTCAGGGTTCATAACAGTCGCGGACGACGCTCTCGACGACGCGCCATATTTGATGCTGGGGAGTGGACGACGACGAACAGTCTGCCACCTCCACCAACTTATGACTCCCTCTTCCCTGACCATGGACGCTCCCAGCCTCAGCTTCGATCAAGCTCGAACAGATGGAGCGCGACGAACTCACAACCCCAAAACGATAGCGATACTCACAACCCTCCCAACGCCGCTGTTGATGATAGCAGGGAAATCTCCGATGAGAGAAGCAGCCGTCCAAACTTTTCAACATTGAGTCCGTCCGTTTTACCCCCTTACTACGGACGAGATCCTCATGGACTGCCTTCCTACGAGACCTTCGCTTTTGCCGACGAAGAAGACCGGCTAAGGAATACTTGGTCTGCTGTGCCAACTCAAGTACCCCAAGGGCCTCGTGAGGATGCCTCGTTGCGTGTGCCCGCAAGGATTTTGCGGACAGAAATCATGGTTACTCAGAGAGAGATATCCCCCAACGAAGTATGAAGAGGGAGAGCCACCACCACAGCCAGGGTTTACGGATTGGTAAAATTACCCAGCTGATATGCACTTTTCTCTGCGTTTGTAGCTAATCCACTTCCTCTGCTCCAGGTAATGATGCTGCTCTCGAACAGGCCAGAGCCGAGGACGTTCACTCAACCCTGCCATGAGTACTGGTGTGAGTTTGAGGGGTGGCAGAAACAAAATTGCAGCCCGATGAATCTGAACATATTGGGCCCTCTTCCGAGACAAAATCTTGCTGTAACCGCGCACCCTACAGAATGGGATCGAGAAACCTTCAACTTCCTTCAGCCTCCTTTAGCCTCCTTCAGCGAAGACGGCTGTTGCTCTTTGCAATCCCCAGCAAACCTTTTGAAGTTCCTGCGTATACTAGACACTGCAACCGTCCGGTCACTTTCGACTGCCACGTCTCCAGAGTCGTCACCTTGAAACAGTGAACAGAGTTCCAAAGGCCTGGGTGGATGGCTTGAGTTGCTATTGAGCCTAAAGCCAAAGCCAAATCCACGACCAAGACAGGTAGTCGGGAAACAAGAAACAATCGAACTATATTAGATTTATATTCGACACCCTCCTGCCCAGTTCAGTGACAAAGGGTTGCAACGACACGACGGGACCAGAAGGGCCATGACCGGGCCAGACCAGATGCCTTGCAACTCTTCTACCCACTTGTTCATGCTCACTTACGCACTCACCACTTCCATTCGGTCAAACCGAGACAGCGTCTTAGCGGGCATCAAAGGACGTATGTCTTTCGATATGGATCAGGGGGCCACGGATATTGGTTGAGGTATTGACACAGGAGAAAATCGACAACAACTTGCACTTGTGCAATCTCGCAGCAGCGCGTCGCTGGTATCTATTTAAACCACATATCTGTCGACCTCGTCAGTTCAGGGTCGTCCATGAAGACCATTTACACAACAACGACTTGACTTCTCATTTCTGTTTATCAACCCGGAAACATTCCCTCTACTCTTTCCCCCCCTGCAGAGAGCGACACAGTGTGGCACTCGCCCCTTTTCCTACGGTTTATCAATCCATTTTCACCCATTTTGTCCTCATCTACTTTACATATAATCCCGCCCCATTCCAAGAACGTGACCCAAATCCAGCCCAGTCTCCATTGGAGCATCTCCACCCATACCTACAGCACATCCAAGTCACTAGAAGTAACAAAACAGCAGATATGAATGAACCAGCCATGATATCCTTCTTCAGCGTCACAGGGGTGATCCTGCTCGTTGCTGCGATAGCAATCTGGAGGACTCATCACAAGAGCCACATGCGCGGCCAAGTTGATGACACAGCGATCCACAACGACGACGGTGGCAACTCGAGGAACGGCCATCAAGATGCGGACAGCATCCGTGCAGGCAACGCTCCAGTCATTGATGGGCAAGCAGACAATCGAGGCGGAAATTGGAGGTGGAGAAAGATCATTGACGGTGTCGGTTGGGCCCAGGTACCAAACGGGCCTGAAGATCGAGAAGAGACGCGAGTGATGGCAAGACGACGAGGTATCACAGAGAAGCCCGAGCAAGCGCTCGTTTCTGTGTCTATTGGCAGTGCTGAGGCCCAGGCAGGGACGAGCTACGCGAATGATGTTGAGAAAGGAGGATCACGGCCTACAGATGTCATGTCATTCGAGAACCTTGGTGGGTATCGATACGGCGATTTTGCATACGGCCACGACAACATGGCGCCGCTTCCGGTTCCTGCTTCGGGCCCAGATCAAAACTCATTGTACCGACATTCACCTGGCATTGCGGAAGTCGAAGCTGTGCCGGCAGGTTCTTATCTCTCCCGGATCCCCAGCACAGACTCGAGGGAATCAGGGCACGGGTGTCGATTGACCTCGTACAATGGGCTGCCGCCAGTACACCAGCAACAACATGACGATATGATGGCGGCACTCCCAATCTCGAAAGACCACCCTCTCTACCAACACCATCCGGTTTCCCAAAGCCCAGCGCCGTCTCAACCCTCAGATCAAAGCTCAGACCACAAGCCTCCTGCATTCCACTACGAGCGCGGCAGCCTTGTCCCTGCACCCCTGAATCCCCGTCGTGGAAAGCGCTGCCTCGATGTCGATCAGAACCACGAACCAACTCCAACTGCCGAACCAGTGCGTGCGGCGTCCGGCCTCACGCTGGAACGCCCTTCGAGTGCTCGATCTCAGCCAGCTTCAGCCTCCGGATCGGGGTCACGGGAATGGCCAGAGCCTCGATACAGCATGTTTGAAAGTCCCTTGAGGCAGCATCCACCAGAGTTGTTCCTGGACCTACCAGGCCCAAGGGACGTGTCGGCGCAAACTTCGACCCAGGAGCCACAGGAAATGCTCGCTGCTGAGACTGGGACGAAAGATGGTGATGATCTCCGAACCGACTGCTCTTTGACGACAGAAATGAAGTCTTCATCTCCAAAACTACACCAGCCCGTGAACGGATTCAATCAGCAGCGTCACCATCACCACCCTCGTCAAGGTCAAGGTCAAGGCCACCGTCATCGCCATTTCAGCTCGTGCGACGCCGGCTGGACGACCGTCCCTCTCACCCCATCATCACAGTCAAGCGCCGCCAGCAGACCATCGAGATGGAGTTGGACGGCAGAGGATTTCAGGGTGGTGGGAACGGATGGGGACAATGTCGTGTGAAAAGGTCACCGAAAAAAGAAGCTGAAAGCTATTCATACAAGGCAAGGTGCTCGTGGGGTCAAAGTATGGGTGTATGGTGTTGGGGAGTGGTTTCGGAGTTTGAGGTTGGCGTATATATGTATGTAGGTAGGCACGTAGGTAGTCTGGGAGAAACATATGAATGGTATTTCTAGCAAAAACCAGCGATGCAAGATATCCCCTTTACATATTGATTCCTCTCCACGAGGGAGGGATCGGCCTGCAAAACCCGCTTTGCAAACACTTATTGAAGTCCAGAGGTTTCCCATGTTTTCTGCTTGCATGTCTTGGTCTTTCCGTGACTTTTGTCGATGCAAGATCCTCAGTTCGGTGTGATGCAAGGGACATAGGTATGCCAGTGCTTCTCCGCGAACGGGCTCTTTCTCGGACAGGTGTCGAGGCGCGGTGCCTGTACCTGTCTGCATGCTGAACTGCTTGAGAGCTCTCATCGCTTTTGATTAGAGAGTGGGAACACCCAATATCCCATAGGATCCAGTCAGAGGGACGTGCTGGATGGACTATGTGTAGAGCGTGGAACGTGTCCAGTTTACTCGGTCCTCCGCCAGCACGTGTAGTCTTCGGCGGCATCTCCATCGGTCGATTGGTACGCCACTTGACGAGAAATCAGAAGCGGACTTTGAATGGGGATGGCCATTCATCCATCATTTTCTGTCTCATGTCCAGATTATCATCTCTTGTTCCCAACAGCGGCCCATCTCTCTCTACTCTTGACCCCGACCCCTTCATCCACGGAGGAGCCACTACTGCCACCAGCAGCCCAGCCCTCGCCAATCTCTCCCACAACTCGTCCTGGACGACCCGCGATGACAGTGCCTCCAGCCCAGATGGTATTCGGGGGCAGAACTGTGCCGTCCAGGATTCTGACGTTGTCCTTGATCATGACCATGTTCCCAATCGTGCAGTTCGCGCCGATCCACACGTTGCTCCTGATCTCGGCAGCGCGGATGTGGGTGTTGGGCCCGATGTAGACGTAGTCTGAGATTCGGAGCATGAAGTAGGTCATGATCTGCTGCGGTTCACTGCCGTTCGGGTTCGGGACCGTCGTCAGACGCGAAGGAGGGTGAAGCGTGCAGCCGGGGCTGATGAAGACATATCGACCGAGGTGAATCGAGGTTTGATCTTGCGCAGCGGATTTCTGATCGCCGCCTGCTTGTTGTGGGTGTTGTTGGTGGGAGGAGGGAGGCTTAGGCTGCGGAGGCCGAACCAGGTCTCCGTGGATCACCACGTCTTGCTGAATGACACATTTCCCAGCAAGGATGATATGGCGCGGCCCCAGGACACTGGCTCGGCGACTGATCTTGTTGCCAGTTTCCTAAGGTCTGGTCGTCAGCGACACTGCGCAGCGTGAATGTTTTCTTTTCTGGGGAGGGTAAATCCGACTGACGGTTTCGATATATTCGCCCCGGACCGAAGGTTTGGGTGGCATGACTCTTTGAAACGCGCCGGACTCCAGCAGGTTTCGTATGCAAGGCTGCAAAAGAGCCCCAACACAATATCGTGTCTTGAGACGAAGGGTTGTCAAAAGTGTTGTTGATCAACCCATACTTGGTATTCTGTAGCGAGCACGATAATAATTCGTGACACACTCAACGCGTGGCTTTGGGGGGTTTCGCGCAGTCGCGAATGCGGAGAAAAACTATCTACTTCTTCATAACGAGCAAGCAATCAACCTTCTTCTCGCCAACTACTACTCGGTTGCAATTGACGGGCTGAATACTTTGTACAACATTCTTGCACAATTTTCGCAAACTTTTCTCGAATCCCCCCTTATTCTCAGGTCTCAATGCGGACTCTCGGCTGCCTCTGGCCGCATGCCCACAATTGCCGTGTCTCTTTGCCTGCTTTTCTTTCCGACGTACCCACTTGAATGCCTCGACGATGACAACAGATATGGACCCAACTCGCTAGGCATCACAGGGGATCCTCGATACTTGAATCTCGTACGGTCAGGCCACAAGGCACGCAAGACTTCGCTCTCTCGCCTAATCGTGCAGCCTCGCAGCCGAAAAGACGTTGACTAGCGCCGCAAAGAGGAGCCTAAGATGGAGACTGACTTTCGCCCAACACATGGTTCGCTGTTTCTTCAACGGCTTCGTCCGACGGTCACGCCCTTATTGCTCAATGATCATGGTCTGGGGGTTCAAAAGGCTTGCTTCCATCGGTGATTCTGGAACCCAGCATTTGTGGACCCAGGCTCCCGCTGTGGGTAGAACACAGGGCAATCTCGCAAGGAATACTTCAAGAAGTGGTCAGACCGCAAGTGATGCACTGCCTACATTGTACAAATACCGAGTATATCCGAGTGCAAAATACTGGTACATTACCGACTGGAGTAGCTGGACAACGGCCTCTGCTTCCATTCTGTACCCACAGAGTCGGGTTTGGCCCCAACTGTGCCGTCCTTCTGTATGAGAGCCGCTCTTGCATTTGTGCGGTTCCCGATGGTATCAGGTAGCGAGTCCCTGGCAATCAATCTCCGTGCCTAGAGCTTGACGAGACCTCGGGCTCCAACATGGATGAACAAGGTGACAAGTCATCTCAATCCATCGTCAATGATCGACGTAACCCCTGACCACATGGCTGTGCCTCAATGGTTTCTAGAAATGTCAGCTTCGGATAGACATTGCCGGCAAGAATGATGGCCCATGGATCCGTGGTTCTGGACATCCCCACAAGACGCAACAAAGTCGACAGGTTCACTACTACTTGTGCTTGTAGACTTCTACAACTAGAGAACATGGCCATGGCACCAGGAGGTTGGAACATGCCTTGGGGTGTGTCAAACAATTGCTCTCGTGGCTTGTCTTCCCGACTTGGCCCTCGGGTTGCGGCGAGAATCAACGTCCAAATCACCTTCTAGTTCTTCGGTTATTCCCACCGCTTGGTCTATCAAATTCACTAACGGGAAAATTCTCGACAAGTCCATTTCCTATTATTGATCAGCGAGTGGCGTTATCTTTGTTTCAGAAGCCAGCGAGCATGAGGTTCTGTGCCCTGGGCTGGCCCCCATGTGGATGATGGTCACGCCACTCCACGTGGAAACTAGGAACGTGGGTTGCTCCCTAGCGGAACGGATCGAAAAATTCATCTTCAACTCGTCCCAATCGGGCGTCAAGTATGGAGATGTGTCGTTGCAGACAGTTCTCGGTGTGAAGGATAGTCGGAAAGCTCCTCCTGGGTCTGACAAAGCGCACAGGATCAATCCGATCGGCTTTAAATCATGGGTCCGCCGTTGCGAAGCGCAGCTGGAGCCGTGCTTCATCAGGCTCTCTATTTTGTATCTCTCGGTCGACGAAGGCTTCTCGTTCAATAGATCAATCGCGTGCGGCCAAGCTCCTTTGTTGACATATTTCACGAACGTCTACTCTTTTGGCACTAGTTGACGGCACGATGGACCATATTCCAAAGGACATGGAACATGTGGACCGGCGCGAGCTGTATACATCGCTTCCAGTTCGAGTCCAGTATCTCCAGCAATTCCTCGAATTCGGAGCAGGTGAGCGCTCTTCTCCCTCATCGAGACCTCGAGATTGAAGGGACAGAAAATTGTGAAGAACGCCGCTGCTGACCACTGTGCTAACTTAGATGATGTTGTTGCTCTGATCGAGGGTCAGAAATATATCAAGGCCATCATTCCCGCCATTGTCAATATGGTGTACAAGAAGCTGCTGAGGCACGATATCACGGCCCGAGTCTTCAGCACGCGAGATAGCCGGGTTGAAGAAAACCCTTCCAAATGGATCAAAGAAGATGACGCTCAGATCCGGCACCGAAAGATGTTCTTGAGATGGTATCTCACGAAGCTCAACTCCGATCCCAGCAAAATGGAGTATTGGCAATATCTAGACAAAGTCGGGTAAGTGTATATGTACCTGCCTGCGAGTCCTTGGAACCACCGATGCCCGTGCGAGCCAACTTGGGCCGTCCACCTCCAGCACCACCAGTGAGAAGAAACCATCTGACCGCAAGGCTCGTAGGTTGATGCATGTGGGCAAAGGACGCCGTAATCCCCTCCACGTGGACTACATCTTTCTCGGCGCGTGTCTGGGCTACATCCAGGACTCGATGACAGAAGCCATCCTCTCGCACCCGCGGGTGGAACTCACGCAGAAGATTGCGATCGTCAAGGCCATCGGTAAAGTGATCTGGATTCAGAACGACCTCATGGCGAAATGGCACATCGAGGACGGGCGAGAATTCCTGGACGAGGAGATTGAGGAGGACATGGAAGCCGAGGCGCGCGAGCCTGAGGGCTACCTCAACGGGAAACGGATCTTGGGCGGTAACGGTGGGGCCGGCGGAAATGATGACGACAGCTCAATCGCCGGCACCGTGTCGTCGACGTCGTCGGAAAAGAGCACGACCAGCCTCGGCCGCACCATGGAGCAGGTCCGCCTGTCCAACGAACAGCAACAAAAGTTCACCTGCCCATTTAGTGGTATGACGACCTCAGCCGGTCCAGAGGACATGGAGAAGCAGCGAGCAACCACGTGGCGACCGAGCCGGCGGGAGCTGGTGCAGGGCGAGCCGACGTCACCTCCTCGTGTGCCAACCGGCATCCCGCGACTCCGCGTGATTGATGGCAAGACCAGCTGTAAAGAGAATCTGGAGCCGAATCCGTTTGTATAGGCTGGCACCACACCGGGACACTGGCATGGCAAACATTCTCCGCATGGTGCGAGAGAGTCAAGTCAGCCTTTCCATCGATTTCGACCCCAAAGTGACGATACATCGACCAAAATAGTCGAAGCAGAGTTCCCGAGATGCGATGGCGATGCCGACACGAGGTCCATCGAAGTGAACGAACGAAGGAATGAACGAGAGCCCACCGTCGTCGCTCGCTAGAATATCCCCGGCCGGACACGTGGTGGTGTTGTGGTATCTCTGTACTTGGTATCTACCTACATACAGTACGAGGGACGAGGACGAGGTGCTGTACAGTAGACATTGAACGGAGTTTTACCCGTTGAACTTTTGATTGAATCTCAAAGATCCTTTTTTCAACTCCGCTTCCATTCTCTTACTGGTATAATACTAGGTGCATAAGTTTGAAAAGTCTCTTTCTCTCACACCCACATTCTCACAGAGAGTATAGATGGACGTTTCCATGATATGCCGCAGATCTCTGTTTAGAAAATGCGTATACCCAGACTCGCGCCAATATCTAACAAACCCGCGCGACCGTGGTCACCCTCGCTCTCACTGTCTAGACTTTCGACAGCGTGATTCTCGCATGCCTCGGCGAACTCAATCATGGCTTCGTAACTCTCGCTGGACGAACCGACAAATGTCCCCCAGTGGACTCCAACGGTGTTGCGGGATTGGACGTCGAGATGTATCGCAATAGCGTCTGCTGGAGAGGCGTGGAGTGCCGCGGGGATGTCGTTGTGGGATAGTCGAAGCCCCACGTACGAAAAGAATCCAAGAGTCCCTCCGCGCCATATAGGAATGAATGAAAGATCGATAGGGCCGAACTTGTCCCCAATCTCCTTGAAGACCGGGCAGACGACCTCTGATCTCGACGTCCTCCGATAGCCTGTATCACCGGCGTGGTAGATGACCCCTTGCCTGGTCGCCTTCGATTCGCTAGATTCATCTTGTGAGCGGAGAAAGCGCTCGACAACCCAACCACACCACAGCGTCCGCCCCTGGTCTACAGGACTCCGTGCAGAGTTGTGCTGGGCGGGGACGCACGAGAACCTGAAAATGATCTGATTCGTCGATGCTGGTGTGGGTTGGACTCCAAAGTCTTCTAGACTGTATTCGCGATTCTGCCACCAGTCCATTTCGCAGGTTTGTGCATCCGGGACCCCCATAGACGACATCCACTGCTTGATGCCCAGCCCGACAAAGAACTTGGCCCGGGGGAATTTCTTGAGGACTCCCTTGATCGAGGCAGCATCTAGATGGTCGTAGTGGTTGTGGGAAATGAAGACTGCGTCGCATCCTGGCAGGTCCTCGGGTTGACAGGGGGCTTGCTTGAAACGAGCGACACCACTATTTTGAGTTGGCCCTGCTCGCGTGGAGAAGATCGGGTCGAAAAGAAGCCATATGCTCTTGTGCTCGGGGTTCTCGAGCGGTTGCACCTCCACCAGGGCACTCGCATGACCCAACCATGTGCCAATGACACAGTTGGTCTTGTCGAGCTTCTTCTTCTCCAACTCCGCCGTTCCCCAGTCTGGAGTGACCACATTGAGTTGTCGGGCTCTTGGGTGGCTGCTCAGGTCATCCGTGTACCATCCAAGTGGAAAAGATGATTGAACGAGTTCCGCCCACGTCGGGGTTCCTGCGGAGGGCCATGGATTGACGAATGCGGTGGCCGAATTGTTTGAGTGGTGAGCGGGACGTGATGATTTCCACTTCGGACCAGACGTCGTTGTATTCATTATAGAACGATTACCGCGTTGCCATGATAATAAGGTTGCCTTCTCCGAGAACGGCTGGAAGACAGAGGGAGCGGTGAAGAGGATGGGAAGAAGCAGTAGGATGAAGGATCGGAGGTGTCGTGGCTGCATGGGTGTGTGACGCTGATGAATCTGATAGGGACCAACAGTACGAAAGGACAAAGTACGATGTACGAGGAACAGACAAAGCAATGACGACATGGACACAAGAATTGCTCGAGTCTCTATTGAGACCAACTTCAGACTATTACTCGGTACATATTTACAGACCTTTCCTGCATTTATCTGCTATGGCCTTGGGTCCAGCAGTGTTTGCGTCTACTATTATACGATGACACTGCTCCAAGCACTGAAGCTTGACAGCAATAGTTTCAACCCTCCAACCTGGGTCACGCTTTACAATGAGATGTCACTACTGCGCACAACCACCTGGCGCAAAATGGACAATAATTCACTTGTGCTGTAGTCCTCATTGTCCCTTGAACATTCATTCACTTTAACGATTCATTTCACTTCACTTCACTTCACTCACCCATGTTTTGTCAACGCCCCGACTTATGACCTCTTGCTTGACACAAGACCTTGCTTAGATCCTCTATCCCACAGACGTTTCCCCGGGTCACGACAGATTCATAACATAGACGAGCCATGTCTTCTTTAACAGGAAAGCATATGATGAAGGTCACAGTGACGGCGACCCAAGAGCTGGAAATTCAGGTCGACGAACCGACGAACCTTGCGTACTTCCCAGAGAGTGTTCCACATATCGTCCTAGAACAACTTGCTCATCGAGGCCTTAACCTGACCAGCATGCAAGTTGCTTCGAACCCCGGCAACATATGTGATCTCCAGGACGGCGAAGAACTGGCTTCTGCGGCGATGAAGGGTACACAGCCTCCTCGTCAAACATGGTAGAGGAATTTTCCGTCATTTTCCCCGATGCTGACACGATAGAATTAGATAGCGCTGTCTTCCACATGTTCAATCACGACCATTCGCTTCCATCCTGGAACAGATTGCCGGACAACATGCCTAATAAGATACCATTATGGGACAAACAGGAGGCACCCGAGGCTCGGCAACTAGCTCTGTCCATACAAAAGCCCATCACTTGGTTCTATGATCCAGTTCCACGACCTGATATAATGCCCACACTGTCCAGGATGGCAAACTGTCCCGCTCTGTCATCTGCCCCTCCCAACACACCCATTGCTCCCAACCTGGTGTCTGCTGACCCGGCTAAAGACAACCACGCTACGACAGAGGCTACGCGTCTAGATGCACAGGCACCCATGGAGGAAGTAACACCAGCTGCACCACGCGCCAAAGACAAAGGAAAGAAGAGAGGAGAGAAGAAGCCCAAGACGATTCGCGTCCAGAAGCAAGCTGACAAAGTGCCACACCGACCAGTCACGTGCTCCCGGACGGGAAAGGAAGCTGCCGGAGTCATCGACAAGCCAAACCGATCGGGGAAAGGCACGCTGACGACCGAAAAGCGCATGAGGGGCGGCATCCACGACAGATCAAACTTTGCAAAGCAGGTCGAGCGTGTCGGCATGACACAGACGGTGCGTACATTCGGGCACAAGCACCAGCGCCGATTGATGCAGAGACTGGCAAAGGCCACGGAGAAACGGTGGCAAGGCCAGCCCAGTGGTCTGACCGAGGACGACAAGATCGACGTGATTACCCAGCGTGAGTTGATTGACATCTATCTCCTCCTCCTCCTCCCGCCACCTCCTTCCTTGTTACCTTTTTCTCTCATCAGTCTCCATTCCATTCCATATCTCTTCTTCGCCAGTGGACATATCCTAACAACAACCAGAGCTTCAGAAAGCGTTTTGAGACGATGCGGGATCCGACGGACGCGATGCCATTCTTGCGAAACACATCGGTGCTGAAAGACCATGGAAGCTTAGGATAGGGCCTAGGGGCTTTTTTTTTTTAACCCAGACTTGATACTGCGTAACGTTTTGGACTTGGGGGGTGTGGTACCGCTTCGGAATCAAGTTCTTGGGGTGATTGATGATGAATGAGCATTGGCTATTACAAAACGATCCAAGAAGGAGCTGAGATGTCCAATGATATGATGAATCAAATTGCCAATCCACTCAGATTCGCCGCGTCTGCCCTGTCTTTGTCTAATTCCTTCTTCTTAGCACCTTGTACACCTGTAGTTCCGTTTTCCTCCGCCGCTGCCGCCGCGTCTCCAGGCACCTTTATACCCCATTTCGCACAGATCCGCCTCGCTACCCCTTCACCACTCCACCACGCGCCCGTCGTCGTTCCCAGCGCAATGAATGGCGCCGTGTGTTCGCCCGCCAACCACAGGCCTCTTTTCCACAGACCCCCCGCGTTGCGCATGACCTCGATGTCCTCGTCACCTCGCTCGAGGCCGACCTGGAAGTTGCAGTAGGAGCCGTTGCCGGCGAACGGGTCGGCCTGCCACCGCGTCATCAGGAAGGACTTGGGCTGACAAGCCGGGCGGCTGGGGTCGTAGTTGGGGAGGCGGGAGTAGAAGGCGGATGCGAAGCTGTTGAGGACTGCGTCGTACTCTGTCGAGTGTGTGGCGAGGTCCTTGATGGACTCTACGACGTGCGTGCCGCACGGCCCGTAGATGTAGAACAGCAGGGTCGGCTGTGTGCAGGGTGGCGGCAGGTGAGCGAGCGACACTACGGACTGGTTCCACGCTTCGCCGCTCGCATGAGGCATGTAGGCCGGATCGTGGAAGTGGGTGTGAACGGGATAGCTTGACAGGTCGGGTTTCCCTTCCGCATCGGAAGAGAGCCAGAACGCAGAGGGAAAAGTCACGTAGAGCTTCTCCAGGCGACCGTAATTGATGTGAGAGATGGCCGAGGCCAGTCTCGAGGGCAGTGTCGGTGTGAATGCTCGAACGTGATGTCGTTTGAGCCAACCCAGAGGACATGTGATTACCACATCGTCAAAGGTAGACTGGTCGCCACACGAGGCTGTGACGATGACTTTGCCATAATCGTCTTTGTCACTGTCGGATCTCGTCTCGAAATGAAGGACTTCGGTCCCCAGTCTGAGGTCGACTTTGCCCTCGTCTGTCGCAACGCGGCCGATTTCCTTCAAGATGTCCTTGTACGTTCCGGCCACAAAGACATTTTCTCCTTCGATGCATTCTTCCAGGAAGAAGAATTTGAGGCTCTGTTTCTCAACCGAGTCACCCACAAAGGGTCCCCACATCTGCGCCTCGTGGAGAAGGTCTTGTCTTTGCTGTCGGGTGAGCTTCTTGTCCGTGTCGAGCTTGGCTCGAAAGTACTCAAACAGACTGACTCCGGGATCAATGTCGGCCGAGTGTTCATCTGAGTATTTGAATGCGTCGACAATCATTTCCCACATTTTACTCGACAGCGCCACGGCTTCGGCGTCTGGTCTCCTTTCCCCTTCGCTGTCGAAAAGCGCCTGGTGCTCTTCCGGCTCCAGGATGGTCGTACCAGTCTTCTCGGCGAGATGCATAATGGGATTTCCACTGGTGCCGTGTATCCAATTCGGGCCCATATCCACGAGGTAGCCACCTGACTCCTGCTGGTCGACCCTCCCCCCAATACGATCCCGGGCTTCCAGGAGTGTCACCTTGACGCCGCTGCGAGCCAGGACATCCGAGCAGCGAAGACCTGCAATGCCGGCGCCGATGACCGCCACGTGGGGGATTCTGCCCGAAGACAACGTGCTGGCATTCCGCAGAGCTTGCATGGTGGAAGAGGGAGGCGAGGATGAAGAGGGCATGGGACCATTCGCATTGCCATTGTGCGCACTGTTAGCAAGGTCCCGAGAGATTCGAGACATACAACCCAACCACGGTGTTGAAGGGCCCGATGATCTGTGCGACGATAGGTGTCGTGGATGGGGCGTCCGCGGGCGAATGAAAGGCGGTGCTTCGACAAATGTCCGTGCTTTTGCAGGTGTGGAGGGGCTGCACGTCTACCACTCGACTAGAGGCCCGGACTCGAAGAAACAGCAAAAAAATAATGGGAAGAATGTTGGCAGCTGGTATCAATCTTTTCTAAGGATATCACTCAGTGTTAAGTATTGGCTCAAGGACAGGATCGCCCTACACTGGGTCGTTGAAATCATGATATCGCCGTGCGCTGGCTGGTACGTAACTGTTGCTGCCCACGTGCATGTTTATCGCAGTTGCCGACGCGGACCAAAGCTGACGTCAAGATAAGCCCAACTTTGGTTGATCAAAGAGACTAGGATAACAAGAGAACAAGACGACGGTTTCAAACAAAATATGACTTCTTTCTTCAGTTGACTTTCCAATAGCAATCATGATACATGTGGTTATTGATCTCTTTCGACACCCGGACTGGCTGCGAACAGTCATGCAGATACAATGCAAACATCCCCCATGCCCTTCTGTGTTATCCCGAATTATGCCTCCGTAATTAGACAAATATCCTTCCCAGGGTCATCATGTTGGTTTCCATCCTCATCTTTTGTGATTTTGTGAGCATCTTCATCTCGACCAAGCTCCCTGGCTAAGCGAAAGCAGGCCGTGAATGCAGTCGAGTTCTTCGCCTTTGGCTCCCTCCTTGGTCGGAGATTCAGCGATTCTAGGTCTTTCCTCCGACCGCTTGCGTGACGAGGTCAGATCCGGAAATGTCATATCTTCATTTTCCTGCAGTACCGGCCGGTGGCATGTGCTGGTTTGGGTTCTGCGCAAAGGATGCTCCGACATCCGGGTCCCAGGAGCCCAGTTCTCTTTGTCCGAGTCTCCAGACGGTGACCTGATATGGCCGTGCAGAGCCTTCGATTTCCCACTGGACGGGTCGATCGACGAAGCTAGACCTTGCAAACGTCCCAGTGAGGATTGGGCACGACTTAGCTTCGGTCTTCCTTCGTTCGCACCTGCCCGACGAGCATTGGTCTTGGACAACGACGGGCTCAGAGCCTGCAGACGTGGCTTGAAACTGTTTGATCGAATGAGGTTGATGGCGCTGACAGCAGAGCCCGCACTTTCGGCTTCCGCCTGGGTCGAGAGCGCATCGTTCGTCTTGCTGTCGCAATAGAATTCCCAAGTTCTAGCGTCACGGGACCGACCAAATCCAGCTCCAATACTTTTGGGGCCTGAGTGAGGAGCATTGTCGAGGAACACTTCCACTCCATTCGCAGCACTCTTGCTGCGAACCAAGGCTGCTTTTGGCCTGCTATGTGTGGTCGGCATCGCGGTACGTGGCTTTTCTGGTGATGGCGTGGGCTCATTGTTCGTCCGAATCTTGACTGCCCCATCCACAGTCATTGCCAGCCGTACAAAACTGGACGCTCTCCTAAGGGGTTCCTTTGGGAGAGCAGTGTCGAAGATCTTCCCTGGCCCGTCTAAACATGGATTAGAAGGTTTTGCACCAGTCATCTCATCGTGGTCACGTTTTCTAGTGCTCCCACCCTCACTGCTAACTTCCGACTGTCCGTCACAATTCTCGGGCCCTTCCTTTTGAGATTGTCCTGGAGGTGGTGTCCCGACCGTGAGCGCGTCCTTTTCCATACTGGATGGCGGTGTACTTCCTTCGGTCGTTTCCTGCGAGCTATGCTTGATGCTCGCATCGTCCTCTGATGGAGTTGGGTTGAGAAGATCATGGATGCTTGAACTTCTCGAGTTAGGTCGGTTGATGGGCTCCACGAGCACAGGATGTGATGAAGAGGCAGTCAGATCTTCGGGGACAGGAGACGAGCTCATCTGAGGAGGAATAGGGCTGGCGTTACTGTTGCGAAGATGGGCAACGAGCTCATGTGGCTGCAATGGTTTGGACCGGCGACGATCATTCTGGCGACGGTTCTGAAACCAAATCTATGGGACGGTCAACGCTGCACGGTGGCTGCAGAAGGGCAACGTACCTGAACTTCTTTCTCCCCGAGGGCAACCCGGCTGACTATCAGGGCCCTTTCGGCTTTGTCTGGTTTGGAGTTTCTTTGGTATGCAGCTTCAAGGATGGCACAGTCCTGAGGGCTACAAATGGTCAGAAGGCATCGTTGCGGTTATGAGCGTGCGTTGGGACAACCCACCTCGTTCTTCTCCTCTTTGCTTTCACCGCTAGAGGGCTCGCAGAGGAAGACATATTGTCAGGATGGAGTTGGATCCCATAAGGAGCGTGCTGAAACGCTGGCTCGGTCATATTGCGTACATCCTGGCTCATGGCTGTAATCTGCAAAAGAACTGGGAGCACAGAGGGAGGGACAGAGCAAAGAGACAGTCAAAGTCGCGACAGCAAAACAAGGTGTAAAGTGGTCTAGTTTCCCTACCGCGACGGTGGGTTGAGGGCGCGTCACGGTTTGCCAAGAGAATGAGATCAACTCGACCCACCATCGCAGTCGCAGTCGCAGTCACCGCCATCCCCATCCCCATCTCCATCATCCCTCAATCTTCATCTCTCAACCTGTTTCCACTCTTCCAGATGGTGAACCTGTGAGCCGTCAGTTGCCAGTCTCAGTCCTCGTCACAACAGAGATCAACATGAGCAATAAGAAACTGACTACCACCTTGAGGATCGAGGATCCACGCTATGATCCCTCCCAACCTCCGCGGCGTCTCGCCCGTCGACCTCGATGAAGAAATAAAACCACTTCATTTCACACCTAGTTCTCGCCCCTTCCTGCCATTCCTGCTCATCCTTCCCATGGCGACGACAGTTCAAAACTTCCAAAACTTTGACTATTATACCATCTTCTGTATCTGTCAGCCCGGCCCCCAGGACTGGCCCCCGTGCAAGATTCACGGCCGAGGGCTTATTAATACGTTACCTCAGACTCAACAGGGTGTTACTTCCGACTAAGCGCTTGTCGCGCGCCCAAGACGCGAGAAAACGTGACTGCCACAACTGTGCCGAGGACGACCGCATTTCCTCTCTTAGATCTCGGCTTCAAAACATTCCGTATGCACCGAGTGCCACAAAGCTTGCGAGAAGAGCACCAGGGTTGTCAAGCAAGTTAAGTTCGCCCTCGGCCAAGATCCCATTCGTTTCAAGAGGAGAATTGCCTGTGCTGTGCATTGAAAAGTTGATCCTCGGGTGCTCCGCAGTCCAGGGATGAACGATGACGACTTCCATCTTCGGTTTACAGACGTGTGTCGCGCTCGCTTACAGTATCTCCATCTTCCCTGGCGCGAAGCCAAGTGGTACCGATCCCGAGATTCGAACGTTATTTTGCGGCCACAGTTCAACTGATCCTGGAGCTCTCAAAGCTTTGTAGAGGTTGCGTGGAGATGCCACTGCCGCAGGTCCTGCGCACTTTGGCGCTCCCTCGCGTGATAGGAGATCGCAACAGGCAGCAAATTCCACTTGTTTCCGTCAAGTCACTAAAGATTACGAGTCAGCAAGTCAGAATGACCATACGGCTGAAGAGGTCCCTTACATTGCGGGATGGACCCATGGTCACCTTCCGCGGTGGGCCTGATAGGGCTGACCAACGTGCCCAAACTTCCTCTGGCTTGGGTCCGGAATACCACTAGCCTCTCTACCTTTGTTGCACCAACCACTTCGTACATTTTTAAACCTCGATCAAAGGACAGAGAACCGTCGCCAGACGGTCGTGCAGAACCTCAAACCTCGGCATGCTCCTGCAGAACCACTGGTGTGTGTAAAACCCACCAATCGTGGCTTTGCTACTCGCAAAGATGCGACAATTGTGTGTTCTTACCGATGTCTTTCCACGACCGTTAACCTTCCTCCAAGTGGATGCCCGTTTCTCTGCCTGTTTGATATGCACTGCACCGGGGACCACGACTTTGTTCCTCCTCCACCCATCCAACGGGACCAAAAGTTCGCAAAGTTCGCTGTGGACTTGGACTCGCGCGTGACCATTGGCAAAAGACTCATCCTTCGCAGACTTCCTTCGATGCCTACTCCTCTGCCTAGCATGACTCTAGGGACAGCCACCATCATTGGTAAGGAGTGATCGAGAACTTCTGTCCTTGTCTGCCTTGTGTAGCGTCCTGGTCCCCTTCCCCCCGGATCTAGGCCTTATTGGTGGTCTATTCCCATTCTATGGGTCCACCACCTGGGCCTTAATACTCCTGCTTGACCCTATCCTGGGCGAGAGATGAACTTATATTCACCTGTCATCCCTATACATCTAGCTAGGCAACTCTGGTGTCATCAAAGTGCATACATGCGCTTGCATCAATGCACAATCTCCTAATATTGCCCTGATTGATTTGACTCACTGCAGAATAGCCGCCTTTGCCACGATGCCGATCTCTGGCAAATATATGTCCCAATGTTTGAATCCAGACAGCACCCTCCTGGCCACAGCGCAGCCATGATCAAAGTTGCAGTGATCGGCACCAATGGGTTGGCGCAGTACATTGCCAACAGCATAGCAACACAGACCTCCCATCAATTCATCATTCTGTCTCGAAGGGTATGTGAGTTCCCCTCTATTCATTAACGGTGACTGATGAACAAAAGCCTAGTCCAGGTCTGACGGCAAGAGGGTGGCAGGTACTTCAGGTAAGTCGTCAGTGTATTTTCCTCATGTACAACGCAATGGCGAGGGTACAACCGTCTGAATGTACGGCCAGGATCGATATCGTCTAATAACTCTTTTCAACTAACCATCACGATTGACAGGTCGATTACTCCAATCCTTCGGACCTCAAGTTCAAACTAGCCGGTGTCGACACTGTCATTTCTACCGTCAGTGGTAACGCTCAACTTGCGCTGATTGATGCGGCGGCGGCGGCTCATGTGCGGCGCTTTGTCCCCTCCGAGTTTGGCGGGCCTCCTTCTCTGCGTCCACCGAACGATCTGCTTGACAATGGTCGCCGCGCAGCCATTCTTCGACTCCATCAGCATGAATCTTCGGGCATGCGTTTCACTGTCTTTACGTGCGGTGTTCTCTATGAGAGATTCGCCCCTGGAGGGATGGCGGCTTCACAAATCGGTCTGCGAAGTAGCATCGGGCAGGAAGGCGACTATCTGATGGATTTCCGCCGGAGGCGGGCACAGGTGCCGTATCTCAACAGTGCCGGACAGCCTGCGACAATTTGCATGACTTCGGCTGCGGATGTTGCAAGGTTTGTGGTCGCAGCCCTGGACCTGCCTTCGTGGCCGCGGGAATTCCGCCTGCGCGGTGAGCGACTGAATGTGCGAGATATCGTAGCTATAGCTGAGGAGATTCAAGGTATGTTTCAGGCGGCGCACAGATCTTGTTCTACCCACCGTCCACAACTGACTATTCAAAGGCCGGCCGTTCGAAGTCTCTGGGCATACAAGGAGTTCTTTACAAGACGCATTGACCTACGCTCGAGCTGTTGGGGATCATGCACGAGAAACTCGAGTACATCATCTGATCACGACAGCCGAAGGTCGCTACGACTTTGTTAGCACCAATCTCAATCAGCTGGTGACAGTACGACCGGAGAGCTTCCGCGACTGGCTTCTGCGTGTATGGTCATCCGCTACTTGAGACACAATGCAAGGAGAAAAGGCTCGACCGAGGAAAGACTCGTTGAAGGGTTACATTATTCTCGTATACAGTGTGAGATCTTGGGCCGGGTGTGGGAGACTGTTTCGCCAATAAGGACTCGACTTTCCACAACCAGTCGACATACGAGGCTCTTTTCTACATGTGGACGCCACCGAGCCAATAGGCCGACCAGGACCTGCAAGCTGCCAATGATGCACTCCAGAAACGGCTTTTGGATCGAGGCCCGTTGCAGAAGGACAAGCTCTTGGAGTCAGCAGAGGACATGTCTCCGTTGTCCCTTTGATCGAGTCAGGGCACGACGAACGGCCGAGGTAATAATGTTCAGAGAGGTTTTGATCGACTCCACCACTACAACAATCCCGCCACACCGAACCACCCAGAGCCACATTTGGAACCTCTTAGGTGCTTGGGACAAACTGATTCCCCTCGCCCATCGTCCATTTCCTGGTTCGCCATCACCCAGAAGCGGCACTTCTCATTAACAATTTGCTTACTCAAGCCTATTCTACTCCGGTGGGGGATCATTCGTTCCGGTTCTCGCGACCGTACACTTTTGTCCTTGTCGGCTTCTACCAGTGTGTTTTAGATATTTAGGAATTAATGATATCATGAGAACGTCATCCCTTTCTATCGCCTTTTACCTTTGAACATAGCACGCACGTATAGTCCTCTCAACCTTCTACACTTTTAGATACTAGCAACCGGAGTCACCGGGTACCTTTTTAAACTCTATCCTCTCAGAGACCAGGTAGGGCCGTGTCTATCTCACAGGAAACCACCCTCCAAAGAGAGCATCAACTCGTGCTGACAAACGTGACTAAGAGAATTCCTTCGACGCAAGGCCCAAACCGTAACTCGACAAGGAAATTCCAGGATGAAGGCTGTCATTATCAAGGGCAACGAGGCCTACCTCGACCGGGACCGACCCAAGCCCAAACTCCGCGACGACTACATCCTCGTCAAGACGGTCGCCGTGGCCCTCAACCCGACCGACTGGAAACACGCCACCTTCGGCCTCGCCGCCGACGGGTGCCTCTCGGGGTGTGACTTCTCGGGTGTCGTCGAGGAGGTCGGCCCCGCCGTGACCAAGTCCTTCTCCAAGGGCGACCGTATCGCCGGCGTCGCCCACGGCGGCAACGCGGTGCAGCCCGAAGACGGCGCCTTTGCCGAGTACGTCGTGGCTAAGGGTGACGTGCAGGTCAAGATCCCGGACTCACTGGGGTTTGAGGCCGCGTCTACCTTGGTCCTGGGCATCACCACCGTCATGCAGGGCCTGTATCAAAAGGCCCTGAAGCTCAATTGGCCCACGGATCCGATCAAGGACAAGACCTACGTCCTCATCTATGGTGGGAGCACCGCCACGGGGGCTTTGGGTATTCAATTCGCAAAGTTGTAAGTACTACTCTACTCTACTCTGCTCACATACACCCCCACAAATCATCCTCGCTGTTCACACCACCACCACCACCACTCATAGCATCCTCATCAAAATAAAACCTGACTACCCTCCCTCTCCATCCACTTTTTCTAACCCTACCAAACAGGTCCGGCTACACAGTCATTACGACCTGCTCGCCCCGCAACTTCGAGTACGTCAAGTCCCTCGGCGCGAGCGACGTCTTCGACTACAAGGACGCGGAGGCGCCGGCCAAGATCCGCGCCCTGACGGACAACAAGCTCACGCTCGCGTGGGACACGATCAGCGAAGAGTCGAGCGCGCGGTTCTGCGCCGACGCGCTGTCCAGCTCCTCCACTCCCGGCGTTCTCAAATACGGCTCCATCCTCCAGGCCAAGTCGCCCCGGGCTGAAGTCGAGAGCGTCACCACGCTCATGTACACCATCTTCGGGGAGCCCTTCACGTTCGGGCCGCAGCAGATCCCGGCCGTGGACGAGGATTTTGCGTACGCGAAGAAGTTTTTGGCAATGGTCGAGGACCTGCTCGCGCAGGGCAAGTTGCGGCCGCACAAGGAGCGGGTCGGCAAGGGTGGGTTGGAGGGCGTCTTGCAGGGCCTGCAGGACATGAAGGACGGGAAGGTCAGTGGGGAGAAGCTGGTGTATTTGGTCGAGGAGACTCCGTGATGGATGGATATCTCATCAGGGTTGGGTCAGTCTGTTCGACCGTTGACCTTGACCTTGACCCTGGCACTTTGCCATATCGTCGCCTTTTCCACCGGTAGAACAGGGCTAGTATGCTATGGCAACACTGGCCCCAAAGATCCGCTAAATACCATCCGTGTACATCGCCCAGCCCATCCATTGCCCCTTCAAATCTCCTCCACCCGAGACTCACTCAACTCCTCTCGGGGCTGGTATGCTTCAAATCAAATCAGCGGAAGAAAATACCAACAATATCACCACGTGTTGAACCGGGGAAATGACACCACAGAGCCCGCCTCACCAAGCTGTTGTTAAAGAGGCATTGGACCAAAGAAGATATGCCCGCTCGCCCTTCTATGATTGCCCAACACGGAGCTTCGCGCTCGACGTATGCAAAGAAGGACATAACGCCCGTCTAAATCCCGTAATGTCATCATGATGCTCGAATCACCATAGCCCATTTGCCTGCCCATGTAATTCGGACCATTTCTATCGTCTCTCACAACTCCAAGGCCCCCAATTTCTACCTCAAATTCTCTCGACCCCTTAAAAACCGTCTCCGCACATCTTCCATCTCAGCGAGGATCACCTCGTTAAAGTCGTCTGGATTATCAAGGTATAGATGATGTCCTGCGTTCTTGATGATGACAACCTTCGCAGACCCGTGGTCCTGATGTCTCTCTTCGGACGAAGTGGCAGCCAAAGCGCGACTCGTTTCAGCGTCGATCTTCTTCTTGGCAGCGTATCCTCCTGAGACGTCCATCCAGTCGTTTTCACCATACATCAATACGACTGGGATCCCTTTTTCTCTCGCGACATTTTGTGAAGCAGAAGCCAGTGTAGACGAAGTAGTTTCGTTTTGCGCGGCTGAAGTTGATCCTGGGAACTGCTCCAACTGGCCTTGCTCATTGACCTCGTGTGTCGAAGCTGTGAGAGGTTGTCTTCCCACAGCCCCAATCCGTCGGATCAAAGGACTTCTTGCAAATGCTCCGGGAGCCAAAATATAGGCGAGCGCATATTCCCCACTACCTCTGAGCCGAAACAAAGAGTAACTGTAATCATGTAACGCGAGGGCTTCTTCCGGGGGCAGATGTGAGAAGCGACGAGACGTCCACCCCGAGACAAGGCGCGGACCCAAAGGACCGGACCACCGAACAAAGCTGAACGGGGAGATGTTTGCGTCCCAGAGATAGGTGAGCCATTTTGGTAGAGGGCGACGCGGCGCAGGTGTTGAGGTCTCGTCCGAAGACGAGTTTTCTGCTGAAGAGGTGTCCCGCACTGGGAGGCGGTTGGGGTTCGGTTTCTGCTTCGGTTGCGCTTCCTTCTCTGCCTTCTTGCGACCATTGAATAGTTTGTTGTTGTCAGTGGTCTCTTGATCCTGCGTGACTTCATTCTGTGCCGTTGAATCTGGCGGCGGCGGCATAGCTGCATGCGTGGCGTAAGGATCCTCTGGTATTCCTACAGGACTGGCGAGAATCAATTTATTCAGTCTGCCAGGATATTTCAGCGCATAACACACAGCCATATAGCCTCCCATGCTGTGCCCCATAAGCGTCATCTTGTCAATTTTCTTCTTGACTCGCCACTCCTCCAATGAGTCGATGAACCAATCCTCCGCCTCGGTTATTTGTGCTTCTCTCGTCTTGGATTTTAACTTGAATGGCGGTCTCGAGCTGCGGCCCATGCCCAGCATATCCAAAGCATAGAGTTGCCACCCTGGCGCCCGGGAAAGAGGCTCAAAGTTCTTGTAGAAGAAACCTAGACCTGCCCCATAGCCGTGCAGTATGACCAGGTTATGTTCCGGATCGCCTTCTTCGGGGACATTGCGCACAACAGAGAACTCGTTCAATGCGCGGTTCTTCCCCGAGAGAGGGACGAGGCGAGAGTGCCACGTTCGAGGGCCGTGCGGATCTGAGATCGGGTCTGTGAAGGTGGTGGCTTCTGGCGAGGCGGTCTTGTCTATGGCGACGGTAGAGTTGGTCTGTGAGGGTGGCGCAGAGCCTGTTTTTACATGTGTGGGGGGTTGCTGCAAATGTGGAACAAATGAGAGCACTCGGTGTTCTGCTTGAGCAGCGGGGAGAGCGGACCACCACTGTGAGAATCCTTGTTTGTACGACAGAGGGAAAAGGCCCTCGATGCGAGATCGTCGTGGGTTCTCAGCATTGGCTCGCTGGGAGGCGAGGGGACTCTGCTGGGTTCGAGATTGCACTTCGCTGTCTGAGTCGGCCGCCGAGATGGAGGCAGACATGACGGGCGGATGGTGGGAGGTGGGAGGCAGATTGAGGTCTTCAGGATCGGTTGTGAGAGGGGGGGATGTGATTGAGGACTGGAACCGACGAGCGTAAATGATGGGAGATCGGGGAGCTGCCTCTAGGAGCGGAAGGGCTGAGGGAAGCGTTCGTCTCATATACAGGACATTCACCAAGTGAGGTAAGGGGAAGAAGGTAATCTATTTCAAGGACATGTATAGAAGTCTAGCATTAGCCGCTGATGTCGCGTAGGCCAGGCAGAAGCATTAATGCACAATAAAAGCGAAATGAGCGTAAAGGGGGCCCCCAGAGGCAGCGATAGATCCGAGATACAGGAAGTAGAATTCTTCGCTTTTTTCCCGATTTCCCTCAACGCCGACATCATAGACGCGGATGAAGCTGCAGGGCAAGGAGGCACCAGAGGGTCAGATCAGCCACTCGGATTGCAATTCAGCCGGCTTTGCCCTCAATGCCCCCCCTGTCAACTGCCCGCCAACCCACTAAACACCCAGTCAAATGCTCCCACCACATGCAGCCCGGAGTTAACACTTGATCATTCTCCAACTGACACACCTTCGTCCGTTCTTGTGCAGCCCGAGTGTGACAAGGTTGCAAAGTCCCCAAAATTGCTCCTGTGATTATTACCTCAAGTTTCAAGAAATCTTGGTGCCTGGCGCTCGTCATCTCCTGCAGGAACCATCATGCGAGCATCCTGACTCGAACCGCACTCCCCGATCAAAGCCTCGTCACTCCGCTCCAGTCACCCGAAGCGCATTGCACCACCCTCTTTGCGAGCTTGATGGTATAGCGGTAGACGAACAATAGCCCAAATAGCATCTCACATTCTCCATGGAACTACACTAATCTACACCGAACAACGTCTTTGCTTGTCCCGCCACGACATCCTCGAAGATGGCCTCGCCCGAATCCCGCCTCAATCAAATAGTTAAAGGTGCACCCACGACAGACATCCGACCACTGCCCTCTGCTCCACTCCATTCTCTAGGAAAACAGGCCTCCGAGCAGTCTTCCCTCGATCCTCTTCTAGCCACCTTGCCCTCCTCGCCTCCGCAGATCTACTTGAACCTCCTGATTCTCGAGTCGTCCCTGCGCGCACAGTATCTACACCTTGTCTCCCGCCGTCGGTTGAACACTTTCTTCCTCCTGCTGCTGGCTGCTTGGAACAGCCTTTTCTTCTATGCTCTCTTCCTGCGTCCTCGAGAAGATGGCACCGGCCTGGGTGGCTCTGTGTACTGGGTCGTGGAAACGTCGGAGAAACTCGCCTTGATGGGTGGTATTGTCACGGTTCTCCTTGTTTGGGGCACAGGACAATGGGAAAGAGGCATCCGCTGGCCCCGAAAATGGCTAGGCACAACAAACAGAGGTTTGAGGGGTTTCAACCTCCGCGTAGTAAGGATTCGGGGAAAGTTCTGGAGGGAGATGCTCGGCCACCTCTCCTTCTTACTACCCTTTGGGCTTTGGCGCGAAGCAGGAGGCTCAGATTGGCATCTTGTCGAACACGAAAACGGCCTGGTGATCGAGGAAGATCTCGCCAAGGGAGGCGACGCCATCATGCTTCTCTTGCTCCCAAAGTCCTTCTCCCCAGAGTTTCGGGAGAACTGGGAAGATTATCGCACAGAGTATTGGGAAAAAGAGAACGAGCGGAGGGCAGGACTAAGGAGAAAGTTAAATACTCTCAGGAGAGCAAAGGCAAAGGAGGCGGGAGGCTGGAAATGGTGGACAGGTGCTTGGCGACTACAATCATCTAGACATCATGGCCAGAGACGGCATCATGATCTGGAGAAACATCCCCACTTGCAACACGCCGGGACAGGCTCACACCGTGCCAGCCTATCAGAAAGGGAGGGTGGTGCGCACACTCGAGGATTGAGTGGTACAGCCAGCAAGAGAAGGAGCACCAACCTCGACTCTGAATCCACGCACAGCCGAAGCAGACAATCATCGCGCTCTTCCACGCCACATCTTGAGTTTGACGTGTCCGCTGACCGGCCTTTTTCTGAGAGAATGAGGAGAGGAAGCTCGGTGAGTAGCACAGCCAGCATCAGAAGGAAGCCGGCAAAAGACGGACGCAGAGACAAAGATGGGACTCGAGAACGTGGAGGTGACGGCACGCCTCTTGGAACTCCGTTACTGAGTCCGTTGACCAGCGCCAGCGGAGAAGACGATAGGGAAGAACGAAGGCGCAGAAGGAGGGAGCGGGAAGCCGTTCGCAAGCAGAAAGAGGAAATGGAGCGGGAGAGGGAAAAAGGCAGAGAACATATACAGGAGGAAGACTTCCAGAAGACAAAGAGCAAGATCAAGCAGGAAGCCGCCGCCAAACACGAGTTCAAGGCCGAGAACAACAATGGGAACGGAGCGGACGAAAGCAGTGTTCCCAATACACCGAAGATGGAGCACGGGTTCTCTCTCGACACGGCGGCGACCATTCAAGCCGCTGAGGGCGATACGAAGCCCAACACCGGGTCGAATATGGCTTGAAGCTCAATGCTGGAGAGGAATGGTAACGGATTTCAATCTGATGATGTGCTTTTCCGGCAGAGACGTCCTCTGAGATTCGTGTCGCCTTGAATGTGCTCTGATGTCCACATGGTCCCTGGCCTGAGATGACGATAGAAATGCCGCCCAAATGTGTAAACGTGAAAATGTGTAAAAGGTTCGTTGTTATACCGTCTCTTCGGTGCCGACCATCTCAATGTTCCCTTAACCCTCCCAGCAAAACCATAAGGCGCTCGCTCTATCCGCATGATACTCAACCCTCAACATAAAGATGCGACTAGCTTCTCGCCGGTTGTCAGTTGCGAGCATCCATCTCTGGCTCATTCCCTGCGTGGCTCTCGCCTCGCGTGCCTCGCCCATGACGAGTCGACCTTCTCGATTCGACGTCGACCGCTGTGCCATCAGTCCAAGACACCCTCTCCAATCCCACATGGTGTTCCTTGTCTGACTCCGCGTCCACTACCCTCCTCAATCTTCTCCCTAACCTGGGTCTCCAGTTCATCCTCGCATCGAGCAACCCTCTAAAAGCAATCCTGTACCCCAATACCGCGGTCAAACAGCCAATCGCCGCACCGAACAAGCAATCGTGCGCAAAGTGGTGGTATCCCAAGACGAGCGTGCTCGAGATGTAAGTCGCAAACAGGATAGGCATGAGCACCAAAATCATGCGCCAAAACCCCCTTTTCTCAGGCTTAGAGGCGTCGCCGATGTGAAGATGGGCAAAAAGATAGATCGAGAGATACCCCATCCCTGCAAACGCAATTTCACTGTGTCCTGACGGAAATGACTGTAGCGCGTTGTCAATGTCTTTGGGGTTGCCTGTGCAGACATCTCCTGCACGGTACATCATCCCGTTGTATCCAGATCCGATCAGCCTGTCTGGCACTACCGGAATGCAGACACTTAGGAAATGTGGTCGGAGTCCCCCAATGAATTTCTTCAGAATGACTTGGAGACATGTCCCCGTCACCAGTGAATATAGGAGGCCCAGAGTAGCAGAGGAGAAGTCTGTGAAGGACCGGGCGAAGGTTTGAGAAAGGAAAATCACTGCAAGAGGCACGAGGCCGCAGAGAAGACCTGTGAGAAGTGAGGAGAATATAGGCGTCACATACGGATAGCCGATCAAGGGATTATAAGTGGCACCGTCAGGGGTAAGGAGTGGAAATAGATGATGCGGACGGGTAGGAATGATCCAAATCTGTGGTTGCTGGTCAGCGCTGGACATTGAACCGACAGGCATATATTTAATGCATACTTACCGCTCCCGTAATGCCCGCGATGGCAAGGACACAAACAACGTCGAGCCAGTGGTCCAGGAAGAAAGCCTTTGAATACTGTCCAAGCCGTGGAAGTGTTGTCTTGTCTGGCTTCAAAACTGTTGCAAAAGACCTGATGCGTGACGCAAGCGGCATGCGTGGTCGATAATGATATTTCTGCTGTGGATGGTCGCCGTAATGCTGCTCCATACCTGATCAATGCTTCCCAAAAGCTGATTTTTGCCAACATGTGACTGATCGGGCTGCAGAAAAGGAACGCAATAAGAGCAGTAGCGATACCGAGACGATAACAAATTGACAAACCCCGAGCGATCCAGATTTCTCCGTTTGTCAAGCAGTGACCAGCCCAACACGGTTCAGGATCACCTGCCGCAAGTAGGCCTTCTTGAACCCGGTCGTACCTACTGATACTTGGCAGATTGCGGGGCATTTCAGTTGCTAACATGCCTCTGTCCAATATTATACGCAATCGCAAATACAGAGAAGTATTTGGTGGTGTCGAAAAGCACATTGGCCGTCTCCGGAATGCTGAAAGTTCCTGGCTGCTGTCGACCTGCTCTTCGCTGGTCACCGGCTCCGTGGACTTGTTCAATGCACTGTCGCCATGCCAGGGCTCAGTGTTGTTTCGCTTCATATGTGCATCTCTCACACCGGCAATCCCCTCCGAGGACCGCTTGCAAGCGGGCTCGCCGCTCTCGATAGTCGGTTTCCTGCACATCTGTATAATGGTTCCAAATCTCCTCGCCAGCATGAATCCCTTCCCACGTGGTTGGCGACGGCGAATCGGGCCTCTCCCACACCCTTTCCTGGACGACTGTCAGATTTCTTACTCCCGAGGCTTCCAAGTCACATTTGGGTTGCAGCTATGATTCGCCAGACACCAGAGCGGATGAACGGCTGCGACCTCAGGCTTACCCGTCCACGTCGATTGTTGTGCATCTGCTACTCCTCGAAACTTGGAAAAGAGCGTCTGAATGATCCACCAGTCGTATTTTTTCAGCCACGTGGCACTGTATGGCCTGCATCTCTCTCGTGAGTGCATGAGAACTTCAAACCATTGGAGAGGCAACTCAACATGATGGCGTACGCTGTATGGTAGTGATTTCGGACCACTCTTGAGTGGGAGATCAATGACTTCGGGGGTCGGGGAGAAATCCCCCCACAAATACTTTGTCTCGAAGAGATCTAACGGATGCAATTTCTGGGTCTCGGCCAGTTGCAGGGTTCGTGACAGGAGCAAGAAGTACAAATCCCACTCAGGGGTAGTCGAACTTTCAGCTCGACCAAGTGTGTGCAGGTCGTCATTGCCACTAGATCCAGGGCAAAAAGGGGCTTCAGCGGGAGGATAGCCCTCATCGGTCTCGTAGTCTTCCTCGTTCGGGTGGTGGTAACGCTCATTGGCAGCTCTCTGACATTCTTCCGAGCAGAATGGTATATTGCATCCTACACAGTATCTCCGATCCCCTCGGTCGATATCTTCCATGTCAGCCGCACAAGCATCACAGACGGCTTCGCCATGTGGGCGTATGGCTGTTAGGACCGATCGCTCTCTCAAAATGGTAGCTCCCGGCGCCAGCTGCTTTTTGGCAAACAGCCCCAGTTGCGAAGAGCAATTGGCTGTAGAAGACACAGAGGTTCTCAGCTCACCAACAGAAAGTCTCTGCATACCCTCATCCATCGAAGGTGTCAGAGTTGGCAACGTGGATATTTCTACTTCCAGATCCGGGGCGACCACGTGGAGCTTCTCGTTGATCTCGATCAACGCTTCTTTGGACATTCTGTCGGGCTCATACTCATTCCAAGGGTATATTTGGCGTTGACACCACCCAAACAGAGTGGGCTTGACATCGCGTCGGAGGAGCTTGACACATTTGTGGAATTTGGATTCGTCCTCATAGATGGTGGAATACTCGGAAAAATCTCCCACAACCTCCTCAATGTCCCGGACCGGCTCTCGAGGCTCCTCTCCGTTCAGGCGCCGGATGATCCTCTTCACCGCCAAGACCTCGTCAATCCATAGCTTCGCTTGGGTCTGTACACCCAGGATAATGGCAGAGCGACACATCAGCACAAGTGAGCGGTACTTTTGCTTCAGTGCCACAGGGTTCGGGTCATCCTCGCTCTGGCCGTCATCGGAAGGCGGCCAGGGATTTCCTTCCAAATCAACAGGTTCAAGGTCTGAGATATCGGGGTCATCTAAAGCCACGAGACAAAGGGTGTACGAGACATATGCATCCGCCAGTGCTAGTTCACTGTACCCGAGGGCCTCGTAAACTTCAGCACGGCGGAGGATGAGATCTGGACAGGGACTGGGACATTCGGCCAGAAGGCGAGTCAAACGGTGACGGGAGAGAAGCAAGTACGCATATCTTTTCCTCCGATCCGTCAGCTTCTTGATATCCGATATCAAGGGTCCCGCAGTTTCGCTGAGGGCAATAGAGTGGTCTTCTGGTAGCTGATTCAGTATGTCGCGGAGATATGGTGGCAATTCCGCCAGAGGGTCGACAGGACTATCATTCATCGTGATACCGCATCAAGAACATTAGATTGATAAGACCGCTGGAATTGCTGTGAGCACCCCCTCAGTTATTGAAAATGAATGATTGTTGATCGCCGTTGAACCAGACAATTGATTTCCTTGGCGGCTTGTAAGGCGAAAGGCTGTGCGACGGGTAAAATGACACTAACCAGAAAAGAAATAGCCTGTGCCGCTTTACCACATCACCTAAACTGAGACCTTCGATGCCCAACTGCGCCCGTTGATTCTGGGCGTATCTTCCTTTACGATCCCTTTGAATACACGGCTGTTACGTTGGAGGCTACCCAGGTACCTACCTGCTGGTGCTTCAGTCCATTCTCCATCGTACGGCAAGAACTCATCAGAGCATCCTGCAGATCGCCAGCCTCATCGGGCGCGAGACGCAGAAGAGATGCCCCTCTGTGACGGTATCAATGGCCTCACACCTACTGCGCTCACTAGACACCGCCAGATCAAAGAAATATTGCCGCCCACCCCTGTAAGGTCCATCATACACGGACAGCTTTTGGGGAAGGAGAGCCGCGATTCCAACAACCTGGTTTGGCTGTCTCAACTGTCAACGAAGACGGTCAGAATCCTAGCCGTGGTGCACACGGAGCGTAACGATACCACCAGCACACCAACGATCTCAGACCAGCCTCGAGATGCGTGGGCCACAACTACCCTGGATGCTCCAGTGTCTATTGAGCATCGCTTCCAAACTGCGGTGACTGATGTCAGAGCTATGACGTTAGTCTAGTTCCAGCACAAGTTAAGTTCGGAGATGAAATCCGACAGTGCAAGTTTGATACAATTCTTTTTTTCATTTCCTCAAACCCTCTAAATCATATAGACTGTGGCCAATCTTCAAATTTAGAACAATTTCATAATCATAGCATCATACCTACGACAAACAATGTTCGACCTCATCTTGCAGTGGATCCACCGAATCCTGGACCATGCTCTCTCGACGGTCAAACTCGTACAAAACCGCCAGATAGGCTGGAAAACACTGAATCGCAAAACAGGCCGCCTTGAGCGCGAACAACAGCCGATATGGAAAAAAATAAAGCTTTGGGTTCTCTTCAGTCGTCCAGTTGAATGGCTGGATCGTACGCAGTGGCTTCGGCTGTGGATCCACGAGAAGACCATCACAGCCGGTGAGAAGTCCTTGCATTGCCGCTCGTCCTGTCTTCTATACATGCTCCCGGCAAATCTCAATGATGCTAACCAATGAAATGGCGGAACAGGAAAAGAGGAAGGCACACCAGCGTCAGCTCGTCAGATCAAGGCTTTCGTGGACTTCTATCACATCAATATGGACGACTTTTCGCCTTCCGACATCCACAAGTATCGCACCTTTGAGGAATTTTTCGTGCGACAGCACAGACCTGGCGCACGACCCATCTTCGAGCAGAACGACCCCACGCGTGCCGTGGTGGTCGCAGACTGTCGTCTGGTGGTCTACCCAACTGTGGCGCAGACCAAGAAACTCTGGATCAAGGGGAGGAACTTCACCGTAGGTAACCTCATACGCGACGACGAAGTTGCCAAACCATGGCACAACGGCGCCATCGCGAGCTTCCGGCTTTCGCCTCAAGACTACCACCGCTACCACTCCCCTGTCAACGGCACGATTGAATGGTTCAAACAGATCCCCGGTGACTACTACCAGGTGGATCCGCTGTGCCTCAGAAGTGACATCGACGTCTTGACCACGAACGCGCGTTGTGCCGTGTGCATCAACTCCAAGGAATTTGGCAAGGTGCTGTTCGTGGCGATCGGCGCGACTAACGTGGGCACCGTCGAAATCAACCCCAAGTGCCAGCAGGTCGGTTCCGAGGTGAGGAAGGGCGACGAGGTCGGCTTGTTCCAGTTTGGTGGATCGAGCATCATCGTCGCATTCGAGGAGGGCCGCATCCAGTTCGACGAGGACTTACTCAGTGTGAGCCGTCACTTGATCATGATGGATGTCGAGGTGGGTATGAGTCTCGGTCGCGCCACACAGAAGAAATGATGTAAGTGGCCACGGGAGGTGACACACAAAACAAATACCAAGCAAACCACCCCACAGTCGAAGCTTCCTATGTAGCTGAACCGTTCCAGACGATCCAGCTGAACAAAGAGACACAGGACAACAAGACACTATATCCTCACCTCCTTCACGTTTATCCTGAAAACCTTCTTCGTTTTTGATTGCCTATCGTGAAGTCAGGAATCGTCCTGCGTATCACCTCGACGGATCTCTTCGGCGCAAGGAGCAAGTCTACTCGCCCAATAGTCATATGTCTGTCCCCCATCCGCCAGCAGCGCCATCTTCGCACCCAGTCCGAGCAAGGCATTTGCGACCGAGAGATGTCCATTCTGCAAAGCATAGAACAACGGTGCATGTCCGGCGCTGTCCGCAGCGTCGATATCTGCCCCTTTCTGGATGAGTAGGAGGGATGCGTCCACGTGTCCATTCTGTGCGGCGTGGTGGAGGGCGGTTGCGCCGTTTACGTCTGCTATCGAGACCGAGGCTGAATGCGAGAGGAGGAGGGCGAGGGTGGTAACGCAGCCGGACATGCCAGCATTGTGCAGAGCAGTGTAGCCATGACTACTATCGACATGGTCAACCGGGTAGCCAGACATGAGAAGGTGTTGGATTTTGGGGATGTTGGAAGCGGCGGCCGCGCGAGGGAGATCGTCCGACTTGGTCGACGTGGATGGTTTCGAGTGGGAGAAAGGTCTTGTGAATGAGCCAAGTAGTCGACGAGATGGCTTGAGAAGTCCTTTGCGTGACTCCGAATCGATGGGTGTGTGAGTTTCTCTGATTAAAGCGGGCAGCTGAAGGAGTGAAGATCTGTTCAATTGCTCTAGCGGAAGCATCAAACGATTGTCGTTTTCGTTCTCTGGGAGCAGCCTCTGAGGTCTGTGCCCAATCTCGAGGCTACGATTAGGGCTTGACGCCGACCGGAACCACTCGTATGGTGAAGAATCTAGTCGCGAGAGGATCTGGTCGACTTTGTCCTCCACTCTTGACTCCGATAGTCTAAGCCCACGTTAGTTCATGGATAAATGGAGGGTTCCGGGTGTCCTTACGACTGTCTACTGCTTTGGATCGCAGTGAGCAGCGAGGTGCTGGAGATGATGCGCAGTCTCAACGCAGGGACGTCTTCGGCACCCCATTTTAAGCGTGCAAAGAGATGAGGATTGTCTTTGCTCAACTCGGAATGCCTGCGTAGAGTGGCTGAGACTTCCTCGAGCACATCTCGACACACATTGTAGGCTGAGAGTAGTCGGACTCTTTCGTTCTCGGCCAGCGTCCGCATGTAATGCGCCCTACCATCGCCCAAGGTCTGTAGGATGCCACATAGGGTGAATAGCTCGGATGCGATGACGCGAGCCTCTGAGGGTGATTTCTTACAGGTGTGATACACGTTCCACGCGAACTGTGGCACGGTGACAAGGTCGCCTAGGCTGAATCCGAAGCTCATTTTGGCTGGTCATGGCATGCTTCTGCAATCGTCGACCATATTCCGGTGAGAGGAAGAGGAGGAGGGATGAGGGGAGGAAGGGCGTCATATATCGAGTTGCGAGAGCTGACGCTCGTGTAAAGTGTCATACCCTCTTCTACTTACATTAGCAGATTTCAACCTTAGCGAAGGTGTGAGAGTCGGGCGCCTTCATTTTACTGCCAATTTCACCTCGGCTGTAAAATTCAACTGGGCTGAATCTCCAGTCGATGCAAAACGGTAACATACAAAGCATCCTGGGATTCACTTTAGCTGTTATTTTCATGCACCTACCCGGCATGCTCTTCACACCAGCCAATCCGATGACAACTTGGACTTGTGGTCAGGCAAACGACGCCCGAACAGCCTGCCCCCTGCGGCCATGACCAGCTGCCGCATGCGCCCGATAACCCAGGGCACGGATATATGAAGGCGCTGATTCAACACTGTGACAACCCTGTGCGTCGGTAAGCCTTGGACACTTACTTAAACCCGATGGAATCAACGCACTGACAGAGGTTTACTGCCATGTCTATGATCTTCGAGGAATACCAGGAAAAGGGATCGGTTGACTCGTTCAATGCCAGCCTCAGCACCGTGTACACGAGACTTGAGCAAATTCGCCGCTCGGTTGGCCAATGTCCAGATGAGATCCTTGCGCTGAAGAATGAAGTCACCGACCTGAAGGTTCTTCTCCCAGACATTGTGGGCAGGAATAATGATGTCGAACATGGCCGATGCCATCGCCCGCTGCCTGCCATCTCGAGGATCCTCATCCATCTCGAAGAAATTCTGCCTCGGGTCGATGATGCCGCACGAGCATATCTCAGTGCCATGGGTACCCCAACGACGTTATTAGGTCGTGGGACGAAAGCACATCGTCGGCAAAAGTTGCGTGAGCTTGCGTCGTTGCTACAACAAATTCGCCCGCTGCGGGAGCAGCTGAGAAAGGCCATTGCGTCTGCTTCCGGACTTGTTCGAGTCGACCTGGCCCTTCTTGACGTTTCACGAGCTGAGAGAGCAACGACCGTGACAAGGGAAAGGAGACAGATTGACACGGCTCAAGGGGCACAACGCAAGACTCGAGAAATCAATCAGCCATTCATGCTGAGAGACAACATTCAGCACCAGAAGACAGCACAAGACCACATGTCTGCTAACGAGACCTTCGGTGCGCGGGCTACTTCTCTGGTCACATTGCCGCCGAACATGGCATTCCAGATGGACACCATCAGTCCGTGGGACTCGTCTATCTCTCACATCGGCGTAACAGTCTCTCGCTACGGCCCAGACTCGTGCAAAACATGGTGTAGCTGCGTCTGTCACCAAAAGTGCTCGGTTAATACACCCAAGATATTCCAAGGCGTCTTCGGAAGTCTCTTCCTGGGTTACTCTGGTCTACCGTTGGGCCGACAAAAATGCTCCAAAGCATCCTGCACCCGCAACACTACCTTCAGCGTCAAAGCCACGTACCACTTCCCCTCGTGGTACTTTTCCCGCGCCGTCTCCCTGGGCATTGTCAACACCCTCTCCAAAGTCTCCATCCATATTTCACTACGCACCGTCGTCCAACGCTCTGAGCTTTTCATCTTTGCAGCCCAAGGTAATGTGCTAGCTGCGCGGGACATACTCTCAAAGAAGCTCGCCCATCCAGACGAGGTACACACAAATTTCGGAAATACGGCCTTACACGTAGGCTACTAGACCCCTTTAGAGGACATGTGACATTGATAGCTAATTCGACTTGCAGTATGCCATCGACTTTGGCCATCCGGAGATCTGTGAGCTCCTCCTCCACGCCGGCGCGGACCCGACAATCGAAAACAGTATGGGCAGCTCTGCTGTGGACCAAGCATGGACCGTCATCCTCACGCAACCGGAGAATTCCCCTCTCGCAGAGAATTTCAAACGACTCTTCGGGTCGGGTGACGTCCTTGACGAAAAGGGCTTTTCTGTGATTCACAAATGCCTCCTCGGTCTCCTTCGCGTGAAACTGCAGAAACTTCTCGAGTCTCGTGCCGCAGACGTCGACGCCGTGGATACCGAGAATCGCACTGCTCTATCGTGGGCAGCGCAGAGGGGGGACGTGAAGAGTGTGGCCCAGCTTCTCCGTCACGATGCCGACCCCAATATCTGCTCCAAGTTCAAGGCGTCCCCATTGCACTATGCACTGCGGAGCAAGTCTCCCGAATGTGTTCGTCTGCTCGTCAAGGCCCGCGCATCAGTATCTTCCTGCGATTGGGGCGGCTGGCCACCCGTGCACACCGCGGCGATGAATCAAGACGACCCGGCCTACATGCTTGCTTTGATCAACGGCGGCGCGGACGTGAATGCCATGGTGTCTCCTCCAAGCAGCGCGTCTGTTGGTGGAAGCGGTAGTAGTAGTCGAGGGAAGACGGCCCTGCACCGCGCCGCTCTGAACAACCGATCGCGAATGGTGACATGTCTACTGGACCACGGAGCGCGGATCAATCAACAAAGCGTGGGCGGCTCGACCCCGCTAATGGAAGCGATCGATTACGATAGTGTGAATGTGATTAGGGTGTTGATGAGGAGAGGCGCAGACTACACCATTGGCGATGACGTGGGTCAGTCGATTCTTCACCGTGTCGCGTCTAAGGGGAGTATGAAGGCGTTGGACGTGCTTGCGAATGGAGGGTTCGATTTGTCGCAACTAAACCCCGAGAAACAGGATGCCTTTGGCTACACAGCACGAGACATTTTACACAGGGCCACGAGTATTGCTTTGAGCGAGGAGTTTGTGCGAGCGATGAAGGACTGGCTTGCGGTCCTGATGGGGCGACGAAATGAACAATCTCCTCGACCTCGTCCCTGTCCCGGTGACGAAAACGAAACCGAAGAATCATCAGATCTGGACAGTGACGACGAGTTTTTTGAAGCTCAAGAGAATCTGGCAATCCTTTGACCATACATTCACCGGTTCCGGGAGGCCGTGACGGCGGTTGTTACAGCGGCTATCCTCTCAACAGTAACCCATGGAAAACTGACGTTCCCGAACAAATTGTTGATACGCTTCATCGTCGTCGTCTTCTTGCGCTTTGCAGCCACAGTAAGAAAATGCTTCTCGCAGGGCCAGCTGGTCTGCTTCGGCTGCCAACTCCAACTCATGCTTAGCGCGGTGAAACCTGGGAGGTGTATCAGATCTCGGTGTGCCCAATCTGTGGGCCAGAGATATGGGGGGTTGGAGAAGGAGCTCACCTAGCGTACTGCAGGTCAACGATGACCACAAACCAATCCTCTCCCTCCGAAAACGTAGAGTGCTCATTCTCGCCATGAGTGTCTGCGCAGATGAGCAGTTGGTTACTCTTCATACTGCCATGCGAGACGCCACAGGAATGCAACGCCTGCAAAGCAAATGCGGTTTTCTCGCGAAGGAGGCGCACCGAACTTGCTCGAAGATGGCTATCCATGTCTCTTAGAGTGGTCGAATTGGGGAGGTATTCCATGACCAGATAGAGGCCCGTCACAACCGCGGTACTGGCATCCTCATACACCCCACAAACATACGGTAGGACTGTTCCCTGGGCGGCTCTCGCCTGGGCATACGCATTGACCTCGTTGAAGAAGCACGGAACGTACTCCCGGCCGGTTCGTCGTGGGTCACGAGTGATCTCGGCGGCGGAGTAGTATTTCAGGACGAGTTGCTGAGGCTGCTGACACACGATGTCTTTCGATATCATGCCACTGCTCGTGGGTGCATCTGCGTTGTCCGGGTAGACATCGAGGATGGCCACCGAATATCCTGGTATCTGTCTGATAATATGTCCTCGTATGGAGGCATAATTTGAAATGGAGGGGACGGGTCTCCTCTTCAACCGGCCACGGATGTGGCTAGGGAGAGGCTTGCAAGATTCAAACTCGATGGCGCGAGGTCGCACACCTTCCTCTGGCTCAGGATAACTGTTCTCAAATATCTCCTTAGACTTGCCGCCGACAAAGGGTGCAGCTTCTCCAGATCTCGAGACATAGTTCCACGCGCAGCTTTGCGACGAAATCTGTGCCACTGCGTCTGCCGAATGGCGGTTGATGTTAGGGTCACAGAAGATGGTATTGGAGGGTGTGAGGCGTTTCAGCTCAATTGGTCGCTGTGCCGAATAGAAGGCGGAGATCTCCCATTTCCCCAGTCGTGGCATGCTTCGCTATGCAAAGGGTTTCATTGAGCGGCTTTCTAGAAGGCTCGGCCGCGGTTTCAGTTGGCATAAGAGAAGAGGGTGTTTTCCACCAAGGAAGTCTCCATGCACTTCGGACTCTTTGGGGTTTATGTTCAAAAACGTGGACAAACAAGGCTCAGAATTCTGGGCTGTCTGGCCGAAAGGATTTAATCCGGCCATCATCCTTGTAAGCGAAGCAAGGCAATGGGCGCAATGTTGATGCTCTCAGGTGGATGTTGTCCAGTATCAGGCTGGCCAGCCTGATGGTGGGTGGATGGTGTGTAGGAAGTGATTGACATTGAGCAAACTTGAGATCCACTGCAAACACTAGCCAGCGGGGCTAGAGCCACTGTCCAATGGGACCAAGCATTCTGGAGAAGTTTGAAGCGCCAAGAATAACTCGGAAAGGCTCGGTCCGCAGAGCCGCATGGTTGCCTTTTTGGACACCCGTTTGCCTGGTGACGGGGATGGTAACACGGTATGTTTGCAGACGCCCAAATACACCAAACAGCACGAATCAAATGGGGCGAAGCATCACAACATACGCCACGGCAGACGGCAGATGGCAGACGGCGTTGCCACTAGTTAAAGGAGCCTAAGAGTGAGGCTGCCCCTCGAAAGTTGAGGGAAACGTGTATGAGGCTGCCCCTCGAAAGTTGAGGGAAACGTGTATCTTAGGGAAGGAACACATCAGTCACCACCTGCCTAGTCAAGTGGTGCAAGCTTTAGTCTCATGCTTAAGGTATTGTCAGGCTATTGCTCTTTTGGACTCAAGCCAACAAGTGAATATCAACATGTATGTGGGTGCCACAGCCGAGTGACAGTCTGGCTGCTTGTTTTCGCTGCTGCCACAACACATCCTCACCGCCTCAGTCCAAACCATGACTGACCGTACCTTAACATTCACAGATATCATGACATCTGGTGAATCCGACTGTCCAGCCTAGCGGTGAGGCAGAGCTCGGAACAAGCCAAGCGTACATCCGATTCGCTCCTGTCACTTCACACGCAAAGTATCCGAAAGCTGCTACCTAGAAAGTATGAGAAAACCCTCATCTCCCCGTCGCTATGGTGCATCCTCCGTCTTCAAAGGGAACACAGAGTCGTCGTCGTGGGATACAGTTCGCATTCGTGGCCTTCTGCCTCTTCGCCTTCAATATGTCCGGGTTGTGGGGGTGGCTGTAAGTATTGATTGCGGCAACGGCCGGCATATCTATCATTTGACGGGGACACTGACTTTCTGCTCAAGATGGCCCTTTTCAAACAGCCCACCGGATATGTCATCGGCCTCAACAACGGTAGGGGATACGCTCCTCGAAAAACTACGCAAAGAGTACAACTACCCGGGCCTCGCCGCCGCTTCCAGCAGACATGGCGACTTTTCCTCTGCGGTTACTGGTCTGAGGCGGATAGGGGCCTCGCTCAAGATCACCAAGGACGATCAATTTCATCTGGCGTCAAACACCAAGGCGATGACGGCCACTACCTTTGCAATTCTGGTTCAAGCTGGGCATTTGCGGTGGGATTCCACACTGGAGGAAGCCATTCCCTCTCTCGCTGATTCTATGGCCGAGGAGCACAAGAACACCACGATCAAGATGTTGACGTCGCATCGATCAGGCCTCGATATTGACTGGGCTGCCGATACCTCGTTCTATGAGTCCTTGTACAGGCCCGACATATCCCCGAAGCAGGGTCGATGGCTGATGGTCCAGAAAGCACTGACCCAACCTCCAGCGAGAACCAAGGGCAGATTTTGTTACGACAACACCAACTATTTGATCACTGCCGCCATCATAGAGTTGATAATCGGAAGTACCTGGGAAGACTTTGTCCAGACTCGAATTTTCGAGCCTCTGGGCATGCAACACACAGGGTTTGGGCCCAACGATGAGACCAACGTTACTTCGATCTGCAATCCCTGGCCACACCGGTGGGTGTCGGAGCCGTATGGAGCGGCGGAACCTGTTTCAGACGTCGACTTTGACCACCGCGACAAACCGCCGGCTTTCAACCCAGCCGCGCGGGTTCATGCGCCGATGGCACAGTACAACAAGTTCCTGCAGGCTCACATCGATGGAGTCAACGGGTTAGACACGCCTCTCGGGCTGTCTCAGGAGATGTTCAAATTCCTGCACACGCCCTACGCAGACGACGACATCTACACGCCCGGTGGGTGGCATTGTCAACGGCGGAACCCAGACGGTTCCGTCTACAGCATTTCGCACCCGGGGAGCAACAGGTACAACTACGTAGTCGCGTACGCTGTCATTGGGAACGGTGGTGGTGGTGAAGAGGACCGCGAGGGAACGTACATGGTCATGACCAACATCGGTGGACTGGGCGTTGGCGACGGGTTGCGCAAGATCGCCGATGATCTGATAGACGGACGTCTCGCGCTTTTTTCCCACGGTTGAATACGTACATCGATGTTGTTTTGAGTGGAATAAAGGGGCGTAGAATGGCTTATTCTGCGTGCTCTAAGGGAAAAGGGAAGGCTTTTTTGGGGAGCAACACTGATAGATAACTACCACTTTCAGAGAACGGCAGAACGGTAGAGGGCGGATTCATGATGAATGACCGGTCATTTCACTCAATGATAACATTACCCAAGTACGAGGTGCCTGCCTACAGTACTCCGTGCAAGCAGTGCTCGAATTCCGGACTCCGTAATATGTCCTGTCTCCACCACCACCATCTCCATCTCCATCTCCGATCTCCACCGTCCCCACGCCCAACAACCCTTACAAGCTCCAATTCTGGATACAAACGGCAAGGGCTCGCTAGCTGAGTACATAATAGCTCCGATGAGGTACCTCGTACATACATATGTATGTCAGAAACTGACCATTTCGTAAGCACCCCCTCGCTCCTTTTTTGGGGACCTCGGAGCCCATGGAATGAACCACCGCTACACGATCCACGGTACATGCGATATACGCATTCGTCAGTGGCACCAGTGGCACCATTGACTTGGCCTGGCCTGGCCTGGCCCTCTACTGAGATCAATAATCCTCGTAAGTCGGAGGGGGCGGAAATCGGGGCCATGTACGAATAGAACTGGCCACTGCGGAGCCGAAAAGCGAAAAGCGAGGTACGACGGCCCCAGTGCCATACTATCGTGGTATTACGTTTCTGTGAGCAGCCCAGAAACCGAGGACGCATGCACGAATCGGTTGACCTATTGCCTATCCAGCCCAGAATTGGTCATGGTACAACCAGATCCTCGCTCACATTCGGACATTCCCCGTAAAGCCCTCTTCAACCAGACGATGAAACACGATCGCTCGGGTTGATGGAAGCTGGCTGTCCGACGTTCTCTCCGTGGATATCCAATTCATGCCTGGGTCAGCCAGAGTCTCGCTCCCATCAGAGCCCAAAAAGCCACGGTACGTCTTCCCATTCTGGCCCTTCTTTCTCCACCAATTGGACATGTCTGTGTTTTGGGACCCTTCGCGTCGGTGACGAGGTGCATTGGCCGGCATTGAGCCACTGACAGAAATCTTCTCACATGATCTAAGCATCATCATCATCAGCAAGCCTGAGACAAACGTCTTACTGGGAATGAACTGACCAAACAATTGTCATCGACCACTATAGTGCCGCCTGCCTCGCCAAACCCTCCCCCAGTGACTCCTGTCATCTGGCCTCTTTGGATCGCCAATGCAAATCTAGCAAGCACCCCCTCCTGCTTTGACAACAGATGTTAGATGCCATTGCAGCCTAGCGTGGGGGATGGCGTGGAGGTGCGTGCGTCCGTCAAATCATATGGAGACTCGACATAATCCATGCCCTGACCAACAGCTCGTCCATGGAACCTACCGTGACAAAACTGTCTTCTGCAGTGCGCCTCAGTTCCACATCGTTCTGACTGGTGATCTCGTAGCTGCGGTGCATTGCCCGACGACTTCGGAGTCCACTGGAAGCCACGGCTCCAGAGCCATCGTCATCCTCATCGCTATCGTTGTCGTCTGCATTCCGAGTGCGTCGGCTCCGTCGACCTCCAAATCTGAGAGACGAGTGCACCCCTCCACCAGGATTAGCAACGTCGATCCCTTTTTCTGCCGCCTCGCGTTCTCGACTGTCGCCTCCGGGGCCGAAGATTTTGACGGTACTGTCAATGCCGCTGCAAGCAATCATAGGCTCATACGGGTGGCCCTGAACCACATTGACAACCTCGCCGTCTCCTTCCAGAATATTGAGGATCTTGCACGTCTTCCTGTCCCAGATGAAGAAATTGCCATCATCGGAGCCGCTGACAACGTACTCATCATTGAGACCACAGAAATTCACGTCCTTGACAGTCCGTGTATTACAATGGCCTTTGTAAACTTTGGTATGTGACGTGTAGGGTACCTGGAGATTCACCGAAGCTCGTTCACGATACCGCGCAAACCCGATACGCCGTCGGAAGAAGAGACGTTCCGGTGCCTCCCCATCGTCGTCTTCTTCCTCGGTCTCTGAAGTGTCTGATTCCCATTCTTCGCCCTCGATATTGTCTTCATTTCCATCTTCGTCCGCATCCTCGACGTGGACAGTAAGTGGAGTGCCCATTTCTACATCTGGCTGGCTGGATCCCTCCGTGGTCTCGTGCGGAGTTTGGGCCGACTCCGTTGAAGACTCCCCCAAGTGGGTTCTCACAATGCCGATAGCTTCAACAATACGTTCCTCTTCGTCCGGGTCGATGTCTTCTTGAGACCGTTCTTCCTCCAAATCTGAGCTGGCCAACCGAAGTCTCAACCCCCCAAACGCTCGGTTCACAAAATCGAACGTAACCCCTTCCGCGGCACGCATGAGTAGGGACCGGCCTACCTTAAGCCCCCAGAACCTGGTTGCTGCGCCCTTGTCCATCACGCGTATTGTCGTGGAGGGATTCGACGGGTCAGACCGAGTCTCAGACATACCATGGCTGGCTACCAGCTCAATATTGTCGAGGGCTCTCGTGAAAGCCTGCACAGCCGACTTCTGATTCCTGAAAACATGACGAGTTTCGTCCCGCTCGAAACGATTTGTGTCTAGGTCCACAACCGGGGTCTCATCTTCTGCCAGATCCAAGAGATAGGCTTCCAATTTCGGCACAAAGGTTTGTACCGTGTCCTCTCGATCGAGGGGAAATCGAGGACTATCGGTACTCACGTTGGGCGGCCGCTTAAAACCTTGCAATACCGCAACTTGCCCACCATCTAGCCACAGAAGAATGGCTTTCAGGAAGTCGTAGCAAAATCTCGACTCTTTGCAGATGTTCTTACCTTCGTGAGCTGCAGGTCTAATCTGGTCGAATTGTGCGAGCCGAACATCCGGGGCTGAGGTGAGGCTTTGCAAACGTCCACCGAGGGTGCGGGCCAAACAGCCAGCCGCTTGCACGAATCGCCAACTCGATTGTCGATTTCTCCTCAAAGTATTTTGTAGAGTGACATCCTCCTCACTCGGGTTTATCGGGTATGACCATGTACGGATGACCTCGTCCATCTGAGGAAGCAGCGAGGCACATCGGCCAAGGGCACTAGTAAATGCGGCCGTATGGGGTGTGAGATCTGAAGTCCCCTCTAGAGACGCAGAAACATCGGCGCTTAATGAGGCAGAGAAGTCAAACAAGGTCTTGCGGAGTTGAATGAGTGATCTTGCCACCCGTTCACTCGATTTCTGAGCTTCCGAGAGCAGGAGCTCATGAGCTGACGAGGTCCCAGCCGTCGTTTCGGACATGGGGGAAGGGATAGGGATAAGCTCAGACTCTCCGTCAGCGAACCTTGCCAACAGAGCAGTGCGGCCCTCTTCTGGACGGTCGTCCGGAACCCTCCGTAGACGCCTACTGGGATTGGCTGCATCGCCCAGACTGCTGGAAGAGGCGTTCGCTTTTCCCCTCTTCCTTTTGCGGCCGGAAAGGCTTCTAAGCAGGAAACCTTCATGGGCCCGGGCATCGGCTTCCCTCACGTCGGGCGACTGGACGATATCAAAACTGTAGATATGATCTGAAGACCAAGAGGCCACGAGATTGTTGGGGTTGGCATCACTGATCTTGCACGCCGTGATATGGCCATGTCCACGCGGTCCCATCTTGCGCTTGTTGTTAGGCCCAAATCGTCTAACACACCTGGTTGCGTCAGCCATGGCCTCGTCTTCTGGGGAGCCCGCGTCAGGCTTTCGAGTGCCAGGTTGGCCCTTCTCAGAGCTCAGATCTCGACCAAGCATGCGCCTGTCGTGCAAAAAGCAATGAAGATGAGCCCCACCAAGCGCAATGTACTGTGGCTGACTGGGCGCGCAGGAGATGGTGTTCAAATCGAGGGCATATTTCTTGTAAGAAATGAGGGGAGGAGGCGAGTCGCCACTGTCGCTCTGAGCTCCCTGGTGAAATCGTGCGAAGCCCCGGAGACCCCGAGGAGCAGGATATGCTGACGAAGGCTGTCTGAGATCCCATTGTCGCACATCGCCATCCTCGGAGCACGTCAAGAACAGGTAAGGACTGGACTCGGTCACTATTCTCTTTGTGCGATCTGAGTGGCTTCGATATACCCGACAGTTGGTATTGCCTTCATTCAGCCACCTCGCGTTCCGAAAGAACCTGTTGAACCTCCGGCTTCTTGTGCCTGCGTCGCTCGACGTGCTCTGGCTCGCAGCTCCAGCATATTCCAGATCGAAGACGCGGACTTCGGAGTCTCCGGCGCATGTAACAACGGTGTGATCGCCCGAGTGGGGCATGAACTTGACTGAGAAGATGTTTGCATGGTGACCGGTGCTCACACTTGTGTTCAGCGTAAAGGGCTGGGTACTCCCAGGTGCATTGTAATCCCAGATATTGAGATAGGTATCATCGGAGCCTGAAGCCAGAAGGTTGCCACTTTTCGACCAACTACCAAAGACAGTATCAGCACAGGTGTCCCTTACGCACGCAACGAGAACGGAGGGGGGGGGGGGGGCAGAATTGGTGAGACCTATACCAGAGGGCATTGACGCAACCGGTGTGAGCTCCAAGCTCATTGACAATATCCAAATCTTCCACCCAAGACTTATCCCCATACAGAGTTTTAATGGACCTGCTTCTTCTTGTCTCGCCCAAAGATCGCTTCAGTAGCCGAAGGTCAAACTTGTCGCCCATGTCGTATCAGCCGGGGGGCAACTGAAGTCTGTAAACTGAGGAGGGGATGAATTGACACATGCAAGATACGAAGCCTTGTGCCGACGAGGATGACCTCGGCTGAGGGCGCAGTTGGATGTGATGTGAGGTTTGTTCGGTGCCGGCTCAAATTGTGCACGCACGGGGAACTATGAACGAGGCTAACGGTGGAGGGAGCATGTGGTTTCTGAGTTGCACCGAGTATTGTGGAAGCGCTCGGCTAAAATGGTGGCAAAGCGAGCGCTGGAAGAGGGCAGCAGTCTGTGAGAGACGATACAGAGTGGTTCTTGGTAAGAAGCAGGTACCCAAGAGGGAGCAAAGCCTTGGATCTAGAGAGGGACTTAGTGATGTGGGCGCAGTCAGAGGGATGTGTTTACGCCATGCTGAGTGATGGCGGAGGCGGAGGTGCGGACCATACAATAACCATGAAGATGGAAAATGAGGGAAGGACCCAAGCATTGCCGTCACCGTCACTGGCACCACGACCCGCCAAACGGAAATGGTTGTTAGCCTTGCTGGTGCCACTAGTGCCTCTGAGGGCCACTAAATGCCACTAGTTCAACCCCGCGCAGGTCACCGAGGCTCAAGACATTAGCAAACTCCTCGTAATGCTCATGGCTTTACTCGTATTTGTACATCCGTCCAGTGTTACGCCTATAGGCCCCTTATGTACAAGTAGTATTCAGCAAGTTGTAACCCTATTGCTCGGGTCTTTTTTGTCATTCGGCGTCCTCCCTCCTCATTCCGCATCTACTAGTACTCGTACAGTAAGTAGATACAAGCTACTTTCAAACTCTTGAGAATCCACCCTCGGTAGAATCCCATCCCACTCATTCGTCAGACCTCAATGTAAGGCATTATTTGATATTTCAACAATTCTGCTCAATGGTTTTTTCTTCTTCTTTCCAACAAGGAAGTTTCATCCAGTGTTCTCCCTCGAGCGATGGGGCTCCCGTGAAACACCGTTTCCCAGCCTTTCGTGCTCATAGTACATGTTTGCCTCCTTGTCTTCTGTAACGCCTCCCGGGTATACCCCATTACCAGCCGAAGCATATCCCACGTAATACTCGCTGGCCATTTATCTGGCCCCGTGATCCACACCCTTTTTTTTCAATATGCGCCTCCTGTTTCGGGAAGTTGCTAGGATGGCTATACGCCAGACAGCTTCATTGTTCTCGTACAACGCCGTGTGCCATGGCTCCGGAAAAGCCTCTTTGCAGCTCCCACTCTGAGCCGCAGCGACTGATGTCCATAGAATAAGGCCTCCCGGTTTTAGAGCCCTCGCCCTGTTGTGTGCGCACCTCGGTTCTCAATCGTTTGCTCTAGAGTAATGGCAGACGCATCTCCTTGCATTTCACAAGCCATATGGGGTGTTTCTTCCGGCTGCGGTGGATCGAGTAGATCATGATAACCATTTGAGCTCGGTATTGGTAGGCCCGCGGGGGGGTGTGGCAAACTTTGTCTTGTTGCTGCCTATAACCACAATGCCCGCTAGCAGTCGCGACTATCTCGACTTTGGACCCGGTTTGCCTCACCTAACTATCATCTGTGCGGCGTTTTTTGCTCGTGAGTGATTTTCGAACGTTCTCCATTGCGGTAATTGCACTTTCGATCTGCTCGGCCTCTCCCGCGAGCTCTTGAAGCATTAGTTCCAATTCGACACACCGGCGCCGAAGCCTGATAATCTCTTCTCTAAGAACCTCAACGGAGCCCGAAGTCAGAATGGGATCGTTTGCCACGGGGGTCGTGGAACCAGAAACCGGCCTCGTCTCGGGAAGCTTTTCCTTACCGGACTCGAGTTCTTCAATTCGTTTCTGCAGCGCTGCCCGTTCTCGCTCCCACCCTTCTCGCTCCAGTCTGAACCGTCGTGCTTCGTCAGCTCCCTTGAGTTGTAGTTGCGATGACATAGCCACGATTTGTCTCCACTGTGCACCATCTGCTGACGATTGCTGATGAACTTCGTCACGTGATTTGACCAGATCCTGGACCTGACTTTCCAATGCATCTACCTGTTGCTGGAGCCGTATTTTGTCCTCGGTCAACGTGTTGATTTCGTGATCGGACACTTGCGACTTCTTGTCCAAAGCGGTGCACCGAATCTGAGACCTTGAAAAAGCGGCCAACAACTGGTCATGTTCACGTTGTAGAGTCTGAAGCGCGAGAGTCTTGGTCGAAATCTGGTGTTGTAGGTCTTGGAGGTGAGAAGTGTGGGCAGCCTGAGTTGTCGTGGGAGAGTATTGTACATATTCCGAACTCCCTGTCCGCGGATATTGAATTGATGGTGGTGACGGCAGCGTGCGGCTGGATGGTTGAGATTGCATGGGCGACTGTGCTGAGCCGAAAACCGAACTGGAAGACGAGGCATGAGGCGACTGCCCCGAGCCCGAGGCCGTCTGCTCGTATGGTGGATTTCTTTTCAACTCTTCCCCTTGAAGGATTGGGGGAAGTCCTTGTTCGAATGGACGTGGCATTTGGACAGCTGGGTGCTCAAGTGTGCGACGTTGGTGATCATCACTTCGAGGAGTGTCTGGCGGAAGGGGTGCTTTGCGGGGGTCATTTATAGATGTGGGAGCCGCCGAAGATTGCCCATGGATAGATAAACGACGTATGTCGTTTACAAATGGGGGCGGAACAACATCAGCCAGGGGGGGTAACCCCGGTTTCGACGTAACTACGTGTGACTGTATGAGGCGACTCGTATTTCGAAGTTCATTGAGGGTCCATGTAAGAGACTGTTTGAGGCCTAGCTTAGTCACTTCGACTCCGATAGACTTTTTTGGTCCCGTCAGCACTTCCCGTTCCAATGGGGCGGACCGGGGCTTACCTCGAAAGGGCTTTTTTGCCCTGTTGAAATGGCCAGAGCTCGAGTGACCTCTGATTGAAGCTCCAAGAACCCATGTACGAGGTCCAGCACCAGCGACTCGGTATCTGAACAGTTGCCGCATGATCCGCGCCACGCTTGATGATGGGGTATATCTTCTGGAGGGGGCGCGGGAGGGCGATGCTCTCCCGGGTAAACATACGAGCTGGTCTGGGGGGCGAAAGGCGGTCGTCAGTCACTCTCACCAATAGACGTGCCCATCCCAACCCTTCCGAGGATATGGTTATGGCGTCTATGCGACCACCAGTCACATACCTGAGGGTATATCCTGCTCTTGGACGATTGCACGTCTGTTTCTAACCTCTCCGGTATATAATCCAGTCGCGGACGCTTGTCCGGAGGCTCTTCCAACTCCACCCGTGGACTGGTGCTCCCGGGAGACCAGAAGTATCTAGCAGGAGATGATCGGTCTGTGGTACGTCGCTGGTGAGATTGGTCCATAGGCAGGTCGCGTTTTCGGGGTGTCTGATGCAACGACGGCGAGAAAGGACCATCTACCCCTCGGCGAGAGGGTTCAGGCGCACTGGTGACACGGGAGAGGAGGCTGGAAGCCATAGAGGTATTGGGCTTCACATCTTCTGGCTCATCTGGAGAATAGAAATCACCGTCCATCCCTTCCACCGATCTCGCACCAGCTTCTGGTCCTTTGTCAAACGGGAGTGGCGTGTGCAAGGCAACATTTGAGGGGACAGTGGCTGAGGAAGAGGACGCGTGTGGCAAACCAGCGCGAGGACAAGGAGGGTCGGTCTAGGACGAGGACTTTTTTTTCTTCTCGGTTTAGGCGCCGTGTAATCGTACGTACCTTCCCGCCTAAGTTATCGTAAAGGACGGGCGCGGGAGGCAAATCCTTGATATTGCATACTCGCGGACTGCGACGAGAGCCAGGACGGGTACCATAGCATGCCTAAGCAGGCATGGGGGAGACTGTATAGTATGTTATGTCCTTGACTGGATCGCCCTGCAGCTAGGAAGGAAATGGGATCGAGCAAAGACCAGGGCGAGGTAACAGAGATGGTGGTCGTCGATTGGACCGTGGAAAGGCGGGCGCCAGGGGATAAAGAGGATCTGGTCGAGAGAAGGCAGAGATCGAGAAGGATTGGAGAAGAGGAGCAAGAACTATGATAATTGGAGTCAGCCCGCAGGAAGTACGAGGTAAATTTTGGGAATGGAAAAAGATCCAGAGATCACCGCGCTCCGTACTTTGTTTCGAAGAAGTTTAGTACGTAGTGGTGCGCATGGATCACTTTACCAGCAGGGCGCCAACGGTCAAAGTTTAGCCTCCCGCCAGTCAAGGATACTGCAACGGGCAGCCTGGTGGTGCGTCTCGGCCGCGAGGGCCATCTTTTTGGGAAATGGGAGCTCCGATTCGCCTACGTAGAGGGCCTTGAGGGTTTCCAGGTGGGTGAAATGTTTGCTTCGCTCCGCGTGTGGTCCATTGTAACAGAGATGTTCTGTAAAAGGTGCGCTTGCTCCTTTGGGCTCGCCACGGCTGGCGTGTTTTCGGGATGCGAACGAGGCCAGCTATTGTGTCATTGGCAGGGCGGAATGGATCTGGAAGAGCCTATCGGAGGTGACCTCGACAACTGACATCAAAAAACTAACCCGAGGGGGGAAGTGGTGTAAGGATTGCTGGAGTCAAGGAAACGGCACCCATGGGGGACCTAACATTCCACGAGAGATAACGTGATCGAAGACAGAGAAAAGGAAAAAGGGGGGGAGGAGGGGGAGGAAGCGAGCGTCATGCACAACAAGGAGGTCGAGGGAAAAAAAAAGATCCTATACCCAAAGGCAGATGCAATGCCTTGTTGGGAAGTTCCCCAGCCTATCTAGGGAAAGCTTCGAGGCAAGGGAAGCTGGCTGACTCGTCGCCGCCTTGGGTGAATGGCGCTCACTGGGTAAGAGCAGCGAGAACCAGTCATCGGCCACCACTAACAGCACTTCACAGCCATACCACCTCCCACCAGGTGATTACCCCTACAAGTCTCCAGCTGGTGCCAACTGCAGACAACAGCCAACAGCCAACGGCAGCCACCCTTCCGAAATTCTTACCTGATCAATTGCCACTGCTGCACTCCATAACTGTGTGTTGTAACCTCTCCAGCTCCAGTTTTCCGATGACTACAGTTGACCACAGTATTAGATAAGCCACTCACTAAACCCGATCCCTACCCATCTCCTCCGGAGCCAAGCGCGGCCGCAAAAGAGACCCATCGACAGAACGAAAGATGAACCGACTACCAAATGGATTAGTGACCACAAGCTCGGCCGTGTGGACTAGGGCCTCCAATGCCTAGCCAGCAAAATGGGACAAGAGAGGGGACTCCGTTGGACAAGGCAAGTACAAATGTGGTACATGGGCACTAGGTACCTACATCACATCGAAAAGAGGGCTCTTCTCACGCTCCTTGAAAGGTATCGGCACCCGAGGACAGGCCACGATCAGGCATACCACGTGGGTGCTAGTAACATTGACCCAAGGTAGGGATATGTATATCACCCAACTCTTTTGATCCTTGAGATACTGGGTCGCTAGGCACGATCGAGACAGGCAAGTCGTGAAGGAATGTCATGGGCCAATTCACACCGAATACTTGCCGAATCCTGCAGGGTCCACGACCAAGACAAATCCAACGTTATCATGCTCTGGAGTCTCTGCCTTTACAAGTAGTAGTGCCAGTTCTCGCACGAAACGAATCCCTTCGCAGCCTAGCACTTATCCGGTTAGAGATCTGCAGAGCAAAGTATACCGCTCTTGCCTCTCCCTCCTGACCACCACGCCTCTTGGTCTCGCCGCAGGCCCGCAAGAACGCATAGCGAGGTTCACACAAGACTGCTCCTACTAGAATTAGAAAGAGAGAGGTACTGGATTACTACGGACCCCTGGCAGGGATAGCATGACGAATCAGAAGTCTCAAGCACAGCCGAAAGGTTTTGAGAGGAGCCGAGACGGAAGCGGTTTCTTGCAATGAGACCAGTAAGAGAGAGACATCTCTGCTCTGAGTAATGGGCGATAGCGAAAAAAAAAAACAACAATAATTACTCTTCATTCAAGTCAAGTGGTCAATGCACCTGGACTCGGGCCGAAGAGAAGAGGGGGGCGTATTATTCATCCAGCCCCTCGACAGTCATGGGCAAAAACGTCGGCAGTTCTCCACTGACATGCAGCGGCACCAGGGAGCGGTTGACGTTTGGCTCTAGGAACGAGCAGGAGAATGGAGGGGAGAAGCTTGGTAGATCGGCCCTCAACTTTCATCCCTACGACTGTGGGGGCAACTAACTAGGTAAGATGGGCCAAAGCTTCTGCACCAACTTACACTAGCTACACTATAACTAATTCAATCCTAGTGAATTGACTCGGAACACATCTTGGACCTTTCCCTGGGAGTGCCCTCGTCATTCTGCATCTCAAGGGGGCCTTCTTCGGTCGCCCATGATTCGACCGACTCGGTCCTCCCTTCACACAACGAGTCCCACTATCCCGACACCCTCCGGTCGCCAAGAACTCGGATATGCAGTGGGAAGGTCTTCTCGAAGCTCACTGCCACTCTCTGTGACCTCGCTTCGGGTTAATCCACCGTCCCTTTTCTGTGAAATACTACTCCATCGTTCTCTTCGCTTGAACCATCGAAATGGCTCTTTGGTCGCGCTCCAAACAACACAGATTCCCCTCTACATCTTCGATTCAAGCCGAAAACCTTGTCAGCAGATCTTCCCTTTGTGGGAATGCGCACCCTTGAGGAGTTTGCGCCAGGAGGACGAAATCTAGGAACGGGTTTCTTTCCAAGCTTCTCTTGTGTCTTGTTCTTTGGATGTGACGACACCAAAGCTTCGGGCACACTCGTTCAGATCCAGCGTGCTCTTGCGCGCTGAGTTGTTGTAGTGCTATCGCCGCGGCTCTAAGAAACCTTGCCTCGTATGTTCCAAATACCCATCCTGGCAGTGTCAGGGATTGATTCTACAGAAGGATGTAACTCCACGTCCGACAGAGCTTGTTGGACTTCGCTCGCAAGCCGCTCTTGTTGCTCCCGAAGCATGAGGCCTTCTATTGCCCTGCAGATACAAATCTCTTGTAGTATCTGCTCAGCGAGTGTGTGGTGCATCTCGATCAACGTTTCAAGTGACGACGCCCCCGGTGACCCATGTACTCTTAGACCCGCCAATAAAGCCGCACACGCTCTAACTCGGTCGTCCACAGCGGACACCAAGGCTGACCATTGTGGGTCTATCGGGTGGGGACAATATGCTTTCTCCTCGCTCTTACCCTCACGAAACAGATTGTCTGTAACGTTGGTTGGACGCCTGGAAGACGCGTCAAGGTACCAGTTTTCAAAGGTCATCATGACAGCCTCCAGTAGTCCATCCTGGCCGCTGACCTCGTGCAGCTCTTCTAGGCAACCTGCAAGCAAGAGTAATGTGTCTGACCCTGCATGCTCTACATCTTGACGGCTCCGTTCCTGGTCGAGCCACCTCCTGACGGCGAAGGCGTTTATTTTCGCCTGTCGATCATGACACAGGGACCTGAGGGTGCGTAGCTGATGTTTCACCCCCTTAGATTCTGTCTGGAGCTGCGATTTGATAGATGCCTCGTAATGCTGGAAAGTGGCCGCAGACTTTTCGTATACGAGAGACAGTTGGAGAAGTTCATCTTCCTGACGCGCAACTTCTGTGCCAGGTATGGCGCGGGCTATAGAGCCGGAACGACCGGCGACGAGTTGGGAATCCGAGGGCAAGACCGGGACGACAGAGGTTGAGATCGTTGTTGGCTTCTTGAGACTGTAATGTTGCTGGTGGGCGTCAAAGTCTGGTTTTTTGCCCAGTCTCGCTGTTGGTCTAGCAGAGGAAGACGACACATTTCCTCCAGCAAACACGCGGGGGTCGACCTTGGAGACGACTTCTCGTGAAGTTCCAGTATCGGGGTTAGGTCTCGGCGGCGCTGACGCGCTCAAGGCTCTATTGTGCGACTTTGAGACCGGCAATCGTGTGTCGGCGGAAGATTTCGTTGAAATGCCATGTTGCGAGCGCGAAGATGCCGCAGCGGTTGCCACTTTAGGCGCGCTTGAGGTAGGGCGTATGGTGGTTGCACTACTTGATGACTGACTCCTAGAGTGGCCGGGTACGAGACGACTAGCACGTGCAGCAGCATTGACTGTACTAGTCTTCGTGGCAATGCGAGAACCACGAGGCTTCGACGGGTCGCTGCGAAGTCCTCCAGATGCCTCGTTGGTGGCGCGGAGACATGCCGGGGGCGGTTGCAGCCTTGTCGGTTCTTTTGCATCTAGCTGAATCTTGCGCGGCGCCTTGCCGGTTGTCGCTGCTGAAGAAGCGTCAGGCAAAAGGGAAGAATTGGTCTTGATTGGGGACAGGCTTCGTGTAGGGATATTAGTAGGCATGACACATTAGTCATGGCGCTTATCGGTCAGGGCTCCGTTTCAATGTCGGTCCGCTTCAGCGATGGAGGGAAAAGAAACTAAATGTTGTTTCAGACCAGCTGGATAGTTGTCACTGAGGGCATGGTTCAGGGTGTTATTTGGGTTTGGACGAGTGAGAAAACAGAAGGTGAACCAACCCGGTCGGGGAATGTAGTGATAATATTAAGCCACAAGTATGTGGCCGAACAAAGCAGGTGTTCCGAGTTAAGCCTAAAAGTCTCCTATTCGTCAACCGAAGCCTTTCCCGTTCTTCCTCCTGACTTTGCCTGTTTGCAATGCTATCCAATTCTCAGGTAAAAATCAGTGTCATCACAATGTACTTGGTAGGTACAGCGTACGTGAGTGAAGCTCCCTTTCATACCCATCTAGTGTACTGCGAAAGATGAAGACAGATTTCAGAGAGCAACAGTCCCTCGCATATCACGAGTCAGGCCGCCAGCTACAGTTCTCTCGGACACATACAATATGTCTCCGAGAGAGCCAGGCCTGACAATTCTGCTACATTTAAGAACCTCTTTCTTCGAGGCGATCCATAGGATTCTGTTCATTCTGCACCGAAAGAGTTGCTGTGTGACCACCGAGAAGTGAACGCAAATTATCGCGGGTCAGTCATCAAAACTGAGCGTGGGCTGCCCTGCGATTCTTACATCCACCGGATCAGACGGTCTTTAGCATTTGCACCCAGACAGCGAACGCCACCATGGCCACTGATGACGGACACGCGGTATATAAAATGTTCAACGATGCAAACTTCACCAAGGTATATGCGGAGAGTGCCGAGAAGATGACTGGGCACTTTGCCGATCTGCTCATCAAACAATCAAAGTTGGTCGAATTGTCTGAGAATGAGGAGTTGGTAGTGCTGGACCAGGCTTGTGGGACGGGAATTGTCTCGGAGCACCTAGTCAAAATGTTGAATAACAAGCAAAGAGCCGACCTGGACCTCACCTGCGCAGATTTCTCGGATACTATGATCGAATTCGTTGGTCCGCGGATTCGTGGGTTCGGGGTCAAAAGTGCCCATGCCGTCAAAGCAGATGTCATGGACACCAAACTACCCAGCAACAAATTTAGCCATGTTTTTCTCAACTTTGGACCCATGATTTTCTCAGACTGGAAGGTCGGCATGACCGAAACCCACCGCATTTTGCAGCCTGGCGGCACTTTGGCCATGTCTTCATGGACGGAACTCGGCTGGTACGACGATGTGAAAGATGCCTTTGCCACAGATCCAGAAATCCCCTCGTTCCCGTCAATAAAACAACTTTGTGAGCTAATCAACTCGGATGGGCGATGGAGTGAGGTGGACTGGATTCGAGACAATGTGGCACAAATTGGGTTTGTTGATGTGGATGTGCGAGAGGCGCCCCATACCAGCATATTAAGTGGCGTTGACCAGTTCACCCGCTTGATGACTGGAATGGTGGGTTTGGTGCAGCAAAAGACATGGACCGCGGAGGAACAGGAGAAATACAGAGACAGGGCGACGAATGCTGTGGTGTCCTACATGAGACAAAAGTACGGCGACGGGGAGATCAAGTGGGACTGGGTCGCCATTCTGACTACTGCCAGGAAGGCTGGGACAGCATGAAAATCGGATCCGAAACTTGGTAATCTGGTCTGGAGCTTTCGATTTGCAGGTATGCAGGCATCAAGGAAGAAGGCATATGTGACCATTCAGGGGAGACTGACCGGGTACTTGGTGAACAACGACTCTCCCCTCCCAGAACGCTCACTTTATCATAGAGGGATTAACTCCGAGCTGGATCCGTAACAGGCTGCTGTGTGTACTCGTAATCTTTCATCCTTGCCATTGCGCGGAGAACGAGGGATATATTGGGGGGTTTTTCGAGAAACTCGTCCGAGTTACAAGCGCAGAGTGAACGGGACTTTTTGTCTGCGCCTCCCAAACACCCGCAGCCCCATGTTCCGTACCTCCCCAAAGTGCCTAGTGCTAGGTATATGTACCTCTGGACAAGGTCCTGTACCTAATTTACCACCAGGAATGAACCCATAGCTAACACTAACCCCATGTTGCCCTGTGTACTCGGTACACGTAATTATTACAAGTACTTTGTACTACAACGGTAAGAACATGCGAACCATCACAGCAAAAGTCTCTTTTTGCCACCACCTGCTTTGAGGCTCATTGAAACATGCTCTATTTGCACGAAATTTCCCCTTTTGTCCTTTATTTTCACCTCTTTTGTCGATTTTCGGCCGTGATGCTTGACACTTTGACACTCATGTCAGAACAAACTTTGAAACTCTGCCAAAACGTTTGCTGTTGCTTCTCGCCACAAATATGCTCACCATTTTTGTCGTCGACCAGCCCATGTCTTTGAACGGCGTTAACGCCATTCGCCATTCGACCTCGAATCTTGGGTAGAAGGTGATGTGATATGAATGTCAGCCCCTTTCTGTGCGGCAGACGATCTTCTACACCGTCCCCAATCACCGTTCACCATCTGCGTATTGAGACTTTTCAAAGTATGTAACGGCCTTTTGTCTTTTTGGCCACTACGGCCCGGGCAATCCCTGCCAGCTGTCCTGAGGTGGCTGCATCGTTCGAAATGTGCCTTGATCAAAATTTAAATGCTTGCCTGCACCTCCATGCCACATCGCAGGAGCCACCTGGAGGATCAGGGCCACGGACTTGTTCTTTGGTACACTCCATCCTTTTGCACTGCCATCAAGTATTATTGGGGCCTGAGCATACTCTATTGGAATTGGTGATGAGTGGGAATCCAACTCTCAAAGGCTTTGATCCTTGCGGAGAAGGCGAGTACTGTATCCTGCTTGCCTTATCCTGCCTTAATCTGTGCCGTGTCAATAAACCTCGACCTCGATGGAGTCCTCGGGCCTCAATCTCTCTTGTGAGCCTTCGACACAACTAATCCTACATAGTAGATTCAATAAGCTGTTTTCGGTGAGATGCTGAGAATTTTGTTTCCTTAGGACGAACCCCCTTTTTCTATCGCATGCAATTGCCAGGGGGGGATGTCATCGCCTGGGAAAGGATTCGTTGTGAAAATCATCAATCGTCCTTCAACGTTTCACGATTGATCGTGGTCCTGGGCTGAGCGGGTAGCCTTCTGGGCCGAGGCGTCAACAACGGGAGAATCAACTGGGTGGAGACAGGAGCACTGTCTCGACGTATGTAGGTAACGCACTGACTGGATAGGAAGCTTTCAGGTCTCCGCGAGCCGACCAACAGCCATTTAGGGGGTCGCCAGATCTGAATATGTGTGCAGATTTCCACGTGGGAAAGTTCCCAAGTTGGCGAGACTATCGGGATTGATGCCTGTGAATGGAAAAGCAGTGGGCCCGAGACAAACATGTGAGGCCCAAAGCGACACAAATGGCGTGGTTTGTTCAGCGCAAAGCTGACGCTGGCTGGACGCAGGGGAGCGCAGCTGAAAACAAGCTGTCATAGCTCAGCGCCGGTCACTTCCAAGGAGCAGGATGTCCTCCTAATGTCATCCGTAAAAGCTTCGACGTGGTATTCTTGTCGCTGAGGTAGTAGTCTTGCTCGCATCGGGCCGTGTGAGTCCTATAAAGGGAAACATCTCATCGGAAGGCGGACGACTCTTGAGAATAATCCAGAACAGAACACAAAAGCAAGACGATATTACATGAAGCCTTCTCGGTACCTGTAGATTGATTTAATGCACGACAGACACACGCAAGGGCCCTGCGAGCACCAATAAGCCACTCAGCCAAGCGGCAACCTGCAGCGCGAGAACCAAGTCCAGCTAAAGGCTGGCCACTAAATTCCAGTTAAGACCGGGCCCTGACATTATCGCCGGGCGAGCCCATCACATCACATCCACCATCACAACATTCCCCCCAGCGCCCCCGATCTAGACTCCCTGACAAGGGCGCTGCGGTTAGGACCAATCTCCACCTCCGCAATTTTGTGACTAGGATCGAGCAACACCTCTTCCTCCCTCCTGACACTTCCGTCGAACATTCCTTTTCTCAAACCACCAGCCACTTGGAACCACCTCTACCAGCAACCTCAGAGGCTCTTGCGCCTCGAGTGTTGCTGGGTCTTTATCTTCCTGTCAGCCTTTGCGTTGATACTCGAACAAAAGCACACCGCGAGCGCCTCGAAGGTGCCAGTAAGTGGAGCGCTTTGTGATTCTACGGTTTTCCGGAAGTCTGGCGATAGCCCTCTGCACAACAACAGATCCTAGAACCCCTACTACCGATCGCACGATTATGTCGTCTTTCGCTACCTTATTCAGCTGAATCATTGCATCACTCAACATCCAGGATCCAGGATTGCTTCTTTTCCACATCCACCATGTCGCCGCTGACAAAACCCCCCTTGAACCTCTCCGCTACCTCCGACGGTCAAACGTTGACGAGCCTTCCCATCGATTCCTCTCCGCCAATCCGGGCAGAAGATATCGAGTTGCCGCCGTCTCCTTCGGACCTCGAACCTGAATTATCCTCCTCTCCTTCACCTAGATCATCTCCTTCGAGGAGTGTTGAGACACTTCCGAAACACACCCACTTGCTTACGCAGAACATCACAACGTCGCGCCCTCGAGCTGCATCTCCGCCCAGAAGAGTGAGGCCACTGTCAGTGGGAAGTTTGATCAACGCGCCGCCTATGCAGAGAGCCCATTCATCGCCTGGTGTGGACGCCTCAGGCCGGTACATTACTCCTTATGGTGTCCCCAGAAGACCGTCTTCGCCACTACATTCAGGCAGAAGAAGAAGCCCGTTACGTGCAGCCGTGGAAGACACTCATCCCGGCGTTCCATCCTGGAGCGGTCTAAATATTGAACCGAACATACCAGAACATGAAGAGCTTGAACTGAGCGTAGACGTGGATGTGTCACAACCCTCACCCATGTCATCCCTCTCCCATACATTCCCGAGAGCGCGTCGGCGAGGTGCACTGCCACTTCACCAGAGCGCAAGCGCCCCAGCTCTATACACGAGGGCTATGAGTCCTAGTGTATCGGGAAGGACATCACCATCTCCGTCCTTCGCACCACAGAAGTACACCTACGAGCCATACCCCATGTATTCTCTCAGCTCTGCTTCGAGCATGCCCAGTACTCCAACGTCGTTACGTTCTCGGTCGCCGTCTATCAGCTCGCTGGAGACAATAGAGGATGCACCAGATGCAGAAGTGGCGGCAGTACTTGAAGAAGAGGAAGCCAAGTTGAGGGGGGAGGATGTTGATGCGGGCGACTCGCGGCGAAGAAGCTCTCTCGAGATTCGCGGGGGTAACCTGAGGAGTAACAAGGAAAGAAAGCGATGGTCGGTCTGTGGAGCGGAACGAAGAGCGGACTTTTCTTTGGAACCCATTGAAGAATAATTAGGGAGGCACATTTTGTCCAGAGCACGCAACGCAGGGCTTGCGCGCTGGAGCCGCGGCAGTGGCTCACGCAACATTCGAATCGATTTTGGTATGGAGTCGGGAATGAGAAAGGCCTCGACCCAGAAAGGGCCTACGAAAGAATTACGGGTCCATGGGAGGCGGCGCCTTTTCAGAGATACCCACCGTGCAAGCAATTCGGTATTATTTTACATTCATGAGGCATGGCATAGCATAGCGTTGCATAGCAAAAAGACGTGAGACCAGGCAGCAGAGGACACGTTATGAACTCTGATGAGAAATGCGAGCATCAAACACCCTTGTCAGAACTTTGGATTTTCTGGTTATCTTATATATTTTGACTCGATTCGTGCTCGATAACTTGTTCATCCAGCCTCGCCAGGCACATTTTTAGCGCCGGATGTGAGCCCACTCTTACTCGGTACAAAAGAGACAACAGGCGCAAGGCTGCACCCTGCATAAATAACATCTGGCCAGAATCGGCCTCACCCTTCCGTCCTTTCAATCCTTCGCTGCGCCGCCGAAACGCACCACTACTACCCGCAGTGAAATCGAAAGTCTTTTCTCTCCGCCCTGAAGAAATATTCGCGATTATCCCATACATGTCGCGGACTACAATACAAGAGCTGTCAAGGCTCTCATAAACCATAAAACTTCCCAAGGGCAATGGACTCCTCCTTCGAGAAACATGGCTTTGACGAGTCGGCATTCGAGGACAAGGGCCTGTCAGGGCTGAGGACGTTCGATGCGTTTCGTGAGTGTCGCCCCGTCGTTCCACCAGGGAGGCAGATCGCACCTTTGCGACCTGATCTGACTCTGTGTCTACATTGCCTTGTGTATAGCAGAACCCCCGTTACTGATCATCCCTTCTAATAGCGAAAACTAAACCGAACTACACCTCTGCGACCACGCGCGGTGGCCAATGGACCCTCGCCCTAATAATCCTATGCCTCTGTCTTACTGCGTCGGAGCTGCGCACGTGGTGGCGGGGGACTGAAACCCACCATTTCAGCGTTGAGCGCGGCGTGGGCCACGAGCTCCAATTGAACCTCGATATTGTCGTGGCGATGCCGTGTCGCGACCTCCACGTCAACGTCCAGGATGCGGCGATGGACCGAATCATGGCCGGCGACCTGCTGAAAAAGGAGGACACGAACTTTGAGCTCTGGCTGGACCCGCGGAAGCTGTTTCGGCTGAGGAAGTTGCAGCAGGGCATCTACCACGGTCTGCACGAAGGAGATAGGAAAAGGAAGAAGGCCGAGGAGGAAGATTCTCACGTGGGCCACGTCTTGGGACACATGCGCGAGAACAAGGGCCGCAAGTTCGCCCGGTCGCCCAAGCTCCAGAAACACATGCCAGTCGACAGCTGTCGCATCTACGGGTCCCTCGAGGGCAACAAAGTGCAAGGCGACTTCCACATCACCGCGCGAGGACACGGCTACATGGAATTCGGCATGCAGTCACATCTCGACCACAATCTGTTCAACTTCTCGCACCATATCAACGAGCTCAGCTTCGGCCCCCATTACCCTAACCTCCTGAACCCGCTGGACAAAACGAGCGACACCACCGATGCGCACTTTATGCGCTATCAGTACTACCTTTCCATTGTGCCCACGATCTTCACAAAGCGCCGAGTCGCAACCAAGAGTGGCAGCTTGGACCCGGCGGCGCTGCCACAGCCTCCCACGCTGGACATGGCGCCGAACACGCAGCGCGACAAGGACGGCGTCGTCCGCCACGTCCCGCACCCCGAGCAAGGGCGGGACACGAAATCCATCTTCACGAACCAATACGCCGCGCAGTCCCAGTCGCGGGAGGTGCCCTCCTCCACCGTCCCGGGCATCTTCTTCAAGTACGACATCGAGCCCATCCTACTCATCGTCAGCGAGAGCAGGGCCAGCCTACTGGGCCTGCTGGTCCGCTTGGTCAACGTGATCAGTGGCGTGCTCGTGGGCGGCGGCTGGATGTTCCAGCTGTCCGAGTGGGCGGGCGAGGTTTGGGGCCGGAGGAAGCTGAGGAGGAGCGAGACGGGGCTCGGTGTCCTGGACGGCGCCAAACCCAATGGTGAGGCGAACGGGCATTTGAAGCATTGAGATCCCCCACTCCGGCCAAAAATGCGCCGAGATAGACCCAGTTGGACCTTACGAGAGCCGATTGAGGAAAGCATTTTTCAATGAGCAATGGGACATTGGATAGACATGCATGCGCAAAGAAAGGGCAGACACGTGCGGAGGATGAGAGCGAGTCACAGTCACGATCCATCTACGAGTACTTATACGAGTACGCATCAGACCATCTATATATTTATCAAGCAATCAATCCACAATCCACAACATACATGGGTTGCATGAATACCAAGCACGATAACAGGGGGGATGGCACGTCTTCTTCTCTCCTCTCTCTCCTCTCCGTCCAGACCAAGCTAAGTCTATCTAGACCTTTCCTACATGAGTAGCGAGGACACCAGGGCACCCGGACACTCGATGACCGATAACCAATAGAAACCCAACACCCACACCCGCTTATACGTGGTCCTAGAGAAGAGAAATGTCATCCAGAAACGAGAATGAGAATGCTCGCCTATCTTGCCATCTGATATTATACGGGTCGTGCGCCAGGGGGGAAGAGTCTCTTCAATAGACCTACATGCATCCGGCATGCGTACAGGATGAATGGAGATTAGCAGTTAGGTAGGCAGGCAGGCTGGTGCGGGCTGGGAGGGAGGTACTGTACAACTACAGTTTCTATACGGGACAGAAATCCTCCGGTCGTTGCATATGTAAACCATCAATATTGTTTGATTGACTTACAGACTGACTGTCTCTCTGTCAGTCAAGTTTTTCCGACTCTTTTTAACCCTAAGAACCCCAGAACTAGTCCTACACTTCTAAAAATGCTTCATGCCATCTCTTGTTATTCATTTCCATCGTCAGGTTGTTGGTACATTTTTCCTCTCCCAATCCTAAAAATGCGTGTAGTCCCAAATATAAATGCAGCTGTGATTTCCGGCAGACGAGCCTCAAAAAGAAAAAGGCATCTCGTTGCTACTTTTGTTCGAATAAATTGGCTGCGAGGTAGAATTTGATCTGGCATGTTCCATCTCCAGGGCCTGGTGCTTGAACAGACTGAGGATTGTGGTTCAGTGCAACGTAGGGTCTCAGTAATCGTCAATATAAGACGAAAAATGTTGACCGCTATTGCGCCATAACTCCCAGTCTGGTTGGGGTTGATTTTGTTCGAGGCGCACAACCACCAAGTCGCATGCGGGTCTCAATGTAGTCAAATGAGGACTGAATCGACTGTCCAGGCGATGGATACCATGGTCGCCGTAGTGTATATTAGTTAAATCGCAGGAGGTCGACTCGCGACTGAATTATGCCTCTGTTGAGTAGATACTCTTTGAGTCTCCGGTCCCTTTTTCCACGTAGAACGAGGAAACCCGGACTTGAAGAGGTTTATTGGGTGCCTTCTATGAAACTTCCCGGCCATGTAGTACAACATCGCGATACAGTTCTTCGGGCAGTTCTCTCACAATCCACACAGTCATCTTGATCACCTCATCAGCGTTCAGGTTTGGAAAACTTCGCAGCATCTTTGCAGGACTGGTTTCCCCAAGAAGTTTGTCCTTCAGCAAGAGGAGCTGAGCAACAACACAGATAACGTTCAGATGCACGCCAAATGCGAACAAGAAGTCCCACAGTTTGAGCACCTCTGGAAGTGGTGGAGTGCAAGCACATAGTGTCAATACGGAAGGAAAGGCGTAGATCTTCGCCGGTAAAGACTTGCTGAGAAGGAAGGATGAGAGTGTCGGATTTATCTCCGATAAGATTCTGTCAATGAGGTCAAGACCTCTATGTACGCCGGACATGGTCGGGGAGAGGTACGTCGGAATATGCTCAGTCAATAGGTTTGTCAGGATCGCGTATGCCTGAGCCTCTGAGCGAGAAGCATATAGCAATGGAGCGGAGAGGACGTTGATGCCCTGGAGGTATGTGGATTGAGGATATCTCTGAGCAAATTCCGAGGGAGGGTCGGAAGATTGTTCATCATGTATCCGCCAGGCGGTTGCATTCAACAGTCGGGTCAAACTCGCATCCGTCACGCGTCGCTTGAAAAGTGTATCGGTTGCCAACGTGCGGAAGACATCGTTGGAGATCTTCTCGTAGGCAGGACTACGACTTCGGTGTATGAGATCAAGATAGGTATCAGTCGAGAGAGGGCCGATGTTAAGAAGAGTTAACCACAGATATATTCGGTAATCGGACATGCCTTCTTTGGTTGCATTAACTCCACTGGTAAGGATAGAGTGCCGGAGCAAAGAGAGAGCGGTGGCAGCGGTGGTCCCAGGCGGTGGCCCATCACGAAGCGTCATTTCGAGGCTGGACTTGCGGGCATGCGTCAGAATATGGTTGGAGGAGGGATTTGAGAGAAGTGTAGGCGGGGGCTTGCGGTTGCGAGGCACATGAGGCAGAGGCGCATCACTGTTCGCGCGGGCGCGCGAATGGCTAACGGCGTTTGAAACAGTGGTATGTGGTTGTGTCGCCGCTGGCTGAGGTTGACTGAGCTGTTCGCGTGAGGGCTTGGTCAAGACCCCAGACCGAGGTCTCAGATTGGAAGATTGGGTGCCCATATTGCTGGTCGAGGAGAGCTGATTGTGGGATTGCAGCCGACGAAGACCGCGAGACCTTTCAGTAGAGGTCAAGTTATTCTTCTCAGGTGAGCCCGGAAGCCTGATAGAAACAGGGTCGGGAGAGGGAGCGGGCAGAAAGACATGGCGACCGGCGAGCTTGTGAGGGGAGATAGAAGTGGCAGTCATCGTGGTAGTACGTGAAGAGACGCGGGTGAGGCAAAGACGGAGGGCGCAGATGGTGGGATGCAGGCAGAACGCGTCAACAGGTTTGGAGCTGGAGTTATTCCATATCTTGAGGGCGAGTGAGACTGGATCGCAGTTGGAGAAGGTCCAAAACCTTCAGCTTTTGGGTCGCAGGGTGTTGGTGTTTGGTGTTGCAGCCCAGCCACGAGTTTAACAGTTGTTGGCTGAACGGCCCTGAGGACCCCGCCATGTCCCCCTAACACAGGCTTTGGTCTGACGCGATCTGACGCGTGATCCTGGCACTGCGTTTCTGGGGTACGAAATGCCGCAGCCAGGAACCCGAGGCATCACCATCAGCAGCAATCAGTGCCAGCACCAAGTGTAACGACAAAATGATCGTCAAAATTCCTGGCTTACGATCCCCTTCGCATGTCGATGACCTGCAGCACAAATGCAAGATGGATACCATGGGAAATCGTTCCGGTCATCTCCTCGATAATCCAGATTCCCAGCCTCTCGCCTACCTAACCGATGGCGCCATACTCGTACGAGGAGGAAAGATAGCCCAGTAAGCTGCTCCCCATTTCCCTGTGCAGGAAGCCGTTTGATGATCCACACACTCCGCCAGCGACAACTCCGACAACAGCTCGCAAAATGACCTCTCCAACATCAATCTTCCTTTTCACTACTCACCAACGAGTGCAAAACACTGTCATCTATCCGAGGCTTCATCCAGCATAATTTTTCGTTCCAGCTATGATAACACATAGATAACACTGCGGGCAGTGAGAGACGGAACTTTGAGGTCTTGCGTTTCCACCTAGTCAGAGAAATTCCCCCACGTTACACGAAGAATGGCCGGACGTCGACCCTCCGAGACCAGTGCTCTTCTCAACGACCATGGGATTGATGACTTCCGGAAGTCTGTTGAACAAATCGATCAGAGAATATATGGCACAGTTGACGAGGAGGAGTCCTCGGTTTTCACAGGTCCGGCTCTTGACACGACTTGGAAGACAGAGACCAAGCTTCTGGCTCGGTATTCGGGTCCGTTGATCCTGACCTATATCTTGCAATACTCCTTCAGCTTGGTCACAGTGTACGTTGCCGGACGTCTGGGGACAAAGGAGCTGGGAGCAGCATCCCTAGCCACGATGACAGCCAATATTACGGGATTGTGCGTCTTTGAGGGCCTCGCAACCAGCCTGGACACATTGACGTCGCAGGCATTTGGGAACGATAAGAAACATCTGGTTGGTCTCCATGTTCAACGCATGAGTTTAATGGTTTGTGTGGTCACCATCCCGATAGGCGCTATCTGGATTTGTTCTCCCTGGATTCTGTCAGCTATTGTGCCCGAAAAGGATGAGGCTCTTCTGGCTGGTACTTTCATGCGCATCTACTTGGCTGGCGCTCCTGCTTGGGCCATCTTTGAAGCTGGAAAGCGTTTGTGCCAGGCCCAGGGCGATTTTACTGCCTCGCTCGTGGTTGTTTTGGTCTGTGCTCCTCTGAACATCCTTTGGAACTGGCTCCTGGTGTTTCATTTCCACCTGGGCTTTGCAGGTGCCGCTTGGGCCGTGGTCATATCCAATAACCTTCAGCCGATTGTTCTAGCTCTGTATGTCGCCTACATTGCCCCCTCAAACCTACAATGTTGGCCAGGCTTGGACTTGCGACGAGCATGCCGAAACTGGGGTCCCATGATCAAATTGGCCGTCCCTGGCGTCCTCATGACCTTTTCAGAGTGGTTCGCCTTTGACATTCTTACAATTGCAGCTGGATATCTGAGTGAGCCAGACCTTGCTGCTCAGTCTGTTTTAATGACGGTGGTTGTGACCATGTATCATATCCCATTTCCCATCTCGATCGCAGCGTCGACAAGATTCGGCAATCTCATCGGATATGGAGCGTTAAATGCTGCGCGGAAGGCTTGGAAGACGCACTATCTGATCTTCATGTGCATTGGGATATTTGATGTCATCTTGCTGACATCTTGTCGACATGTCATCGCAGCTATTTTCACCACTGACGACGCGGTGAGGGCAATCATCGCCTCCGTCATGCCAATAACTGCAGCCGCCCAATTCTTTGACGCACTCCTTGCTATCTCAAATGCTCTTTTGCGTGGACTGGGGAGACAAAAGGTCGGTGGTTGGGTCAATCTGGGGGTCTACTATCTATTCGCTCTTCCGTTGTCGTTCTTCTTATGTTTTGGTCCGCCTCAGATGGGCTTGGGTGGCATGTGGATTGGCCCATGTACAGGACTCGGATGCGCAACAATCATCATGGCCACGTACATGCGGCTGACCGATTGGCAAAAAGCTGTCGAAGATGCACGAGCACGGGAGGAGTAGTCGGTAGGGACGGGAATGGACTTGACGTACCCTAAGTCCGTCCGGACTTTCCAACCAGGGGTGTGTTTGCTCTAGGATACGGCCGGATAAGTCGAGTGCAAGGTGTTTGAAGGATTCGAAATCTCTCAACGTTGCGATGCTTCCTATCGTCCACCAACAAGTGACTCTTATGCAGCCAACAAGCCGACTACGTGCTGATACGACAGCATTATAGCCTTTGGAAGGATCTCCCGGGACGCTCAGCTGACTGGTTCTTTTAACATCCGCTCGTGTCCACCACCAGATTCGATGCATTTGAAAGGTCAATGCCTTGACGAATGCATTGTTCCGGCTCTCGGCATGATTCCGCATTTGGCCGACGACAGCCGCAGACAGCCGCGTGGGCTGGAGTTTATTCCGCCCATGGACGACTACTGGAGTCTGTTGTTCTCCTCCTTTCCTTGTCCTTGACGACATCATCTCATCCTTCTCATGGGGAGCCGGTTCTTGCTGTGTTGATGCGTCCAAAGGTTTCATCGGCTCAACTGCTGCGGTAGTATCTGACCTAATCCACGCATTTAAGAACCCCGTCCTCTCCGGGGGAATACAAGATAAGTTCTCCCGGTTTATCCTATATAATTAATTCTATTCCTGGTCTGCGAGAGCCAGTTTTTCTTTTGCGATTCCGTTCTCGCCTGATTGTTTCGTGCCATCCAATATCCCGTGACTTAGCCTCGCCATACCTCAGCCACTGAATCATAGAATCATGGCTTCCTACATCGACTTGGCTGAATACCTCTTCCGGAGGATTCGCCAGGTTGGAATCAAGTCAGTTCATGGTGTTCCTGGAGACTACAACTTGACTGCTCTGGACTACATTGAACCAGCCGGCCTGGACTGGGTCGGAAACGCCAACGAACTTAATGCTGGGTATGCTGCAGATGGCTATGCCAGGATCAGAGGAGTGTCAGCGCTTGTCACTGCCTTTGGGGTCGGCGAGCTATCAGCCATTAACGCCATTGCCGGAGCATACAGCGAAAGTATGTGTCTCTACCCATTTGGGCTCTAGGATCTATGCTGACATTAGCCACCAGTGGCACCAGTCATACACATTGTAGGCACGGCCCCCACCAACGTGCAGGACAACCGCTTGTGCATGCATCATTCGCTGGGAGATGGCAACTTCAGAATCTTTGCCGACATGTACGCAAAGATCACCGTGGCCCAGGCCAATCTGAGAGACCCGGGTACCGCACCGACGCAGATAGATCGGTGCATTAGAGAATGTGTCCTCCAGAGTCGACCAGTTTACCTCGAGTTACCAACCAACATGGTGAAGGCCCAGGTACCGTCGGCGGCCCTCGATGTACCCATTGACCTTTCAATCTCGCCAAATGACGAAGGCTTCGAAGACACCGAGGTCGAGCTCATCCTCAATAAAATGTATTCTTCCAAACAGCCTTTGATCATCGTGGATGGGTGTACATCAAGGTACGGTGTTAGTCAGGAAGCAGATGAGCTCGTGCGAGTAACCGAGTTTCCAACTTCGACTACCCCTTTCGGCAAGGGCATTGTCAACGAGACGTATCCCAACTTCTATGGGATTTACGCTGGTATTGCGGGCAATGAGATCTACATGCCCTGGGCACGAGGCTGTGACTTGGTCATCAAACTGGGACCCTTGGAGAGCGATGTCAACACTTTTGGGTTCAGCACCATCCCAGACCCGAAGTCGGCCATCGTTTTCCACCGGGACTACGTCGAGATCGGTGGTACCAAATATAACAACCTTCACATCAAATCTCTCCTGCGAAAAATCCTCTCAAAGCTGGAGAAGGACAAGCTCCCCAAGTATCATCCGTCTATGGACCTAGGGCATCCACAGTTCCAGCTGATGGCGCTCCCCGCAGCCGACGAGAACGATATGATTGATCAGGCTACCTTCTGGCGGCGAATCTCCAGCTTTTTCCGGTCTGGTGACATCGTTATGGTGGAGACCGGCACAGCGTCAGTAGGCTGCCGCGATATGGTGCTCCCCGCGCATACCTCTCTCATTAATTCTTGTATATGGCTGTCGATCGGCTACATGCTGCCAGCAGCTCAAGGCGCCGCTTTGGCCCAACGAGAACTGGTTGCAGAAGGTAAGCGCCGTAAAGGACGGACTATTCTCATCGAAGGCGATGGCAGTCTGCAAATGACGGCGCAGTCTATCAGCGACATGATTCGGAACCGTATTGATGCGACCATCTTCGTCATCAACAATGACGGATACGTGATTGAGAGATGGATCCACGGCATGAGGGCGGGATACAATGACATTCAACCATGGAGATATCTCGAAGCACCATCGTATTTTGGGGCGCCTAAGGACGACCCTGCATATCCTGTGGTGACCCGGCGAGCTGAAACTTGGGGTCAGTTGCAGGAGATTTTGGCCGAGCCTGGACTTCAAGCAGGTAGAGGCCTCAACATTGTCGAGGTGATTATGGACCGGGAAGATGCTCCAGACGTGCTGAAAAAGCTAGTCCAGAGCACATCGCGGAGAAACAGTGGCGAAGCCGATCGTTCCCAGCCGCGCCAAACCATGAGCCACGAGGAAAAGGTGATGAAGGTTCCCGGATGAGGTGATGGATAAACTCTGACACACAGCGGGTCGTTCGAGAAGGTGTAGTCTGCTTCTTTGAGCACATGGCATTTGGCCTTTCTGACTTCTGATCTCTGGGGTTTGGGTTCTAGCGGATTGGTGGAGTGCTGGGCGTTGTGAGAGGAACGAGTCTAATGTCAGGAGTCTCCTTCCCCTTATGACATACTATATGATGGGGCTAACTAGTAGCGATATTCCTTCCGTTTTTCTGGTGTTTAGACTGTGGCCTGTCTCTTCATTGATTAGCTATATATAGTATAGGTATTCGGGACCCGGGGTGCCTACGTAGTAACGACACGGAGGTTTATGTTTGCGAAATGCCGAGCAGATGTCCAGAACAGTTGTGTATGTTCTCCCCAGAGCTGACAACATGGCTTTGGTTTTCTCCACCTGAGGATTCAATCATACATGGAAAGCGTTGGGCGAAGAGTCACGTACATCAGGTGGCCTAGGCCATGATGCTACCACGCGGTGGCTAAAAGCAGCAAGCCGTCTGTCTGTTTCTGTCAAATGTCCGTCACACACATTCTTGGCCTTTTGCCTGCGCCTCGTGTTGTGCTTCTTCCTCTTCCTCTTCCTCTTCCACTCCAGCTGTGGTCGCAATCTCATCAAAATTTTGTCCTCTCACAGCTTGACGCACACTCCTCGCTCACTCCTGACTTCGTATCTTCATTACACGTAAGGCCAACTCCTTGATTAACGTCAAGGTTTGATAGGCAAGACAGGCCTTGCACTGGTCATAACACAGGCTGTGGGTGGGACAGCCGTGTCCGCCCAACCTCCTAGCCGCGCTGTGACCTCCACCTCAAGCCCGAAAAGGGGCGTTTATCAGGCGAGCTGAACTCGAAACTCTACCACCAGCTTCGGTTATCGACCTGGTCAAAGCCTTTCCCCACCATCATCCCTGCCCCAGCGGCGTCTGCTCATTCAAGCTGAGCTTCACCGTTTTCTTTTTCTTGGGTCTTCCCTCTCACACCATTTGCATCATCGGACTGCAACTTTATGGCTGATTTTGTCAATTTCCCCATGTCTGATGACCACACGATGGCGCCCATCACGGAGATTGTCCCCCCTTTGCCGACGGTCTGCCTGCCTCTATGCCTCAGAGCGTTTCCAGTATGCTTTCTCCAACCGTCCCGCCCAACAAGCCAGCCAGCCATGCTCCAACCTTGACCTGGTGCATGGGGAAGACTGCTATCCATTTGGTCCAAGCTACAGCAGCAAGTTCCCGGGATCTAGATCTGTCGCATAGCACTATATTCGACGGTTCGCCCCATTGGTGCCATACTTTTGCCCTCGTGTCTGTGCGAGGTCACACAGCCCGTATCCGACGAAAAAAGGATGCACGAGATCCAGTGATATAAAGTGCCCTGCTCGGCAAGTCTCTAGATGGTAGGTCTTTTTGGTCAATGTCCTGTCTGTGCTCGTCTCCCTCGTCTCGACTACGTTGATGGTATATCACGGCATCAGCAAAAATGCCTTTCTCGAGTGCTTCAGATGAAGCATTCTCACGCTCTACAGTAATGGCACCACACCAGGTCGATCCCAGCCAACCGACCAATCTGGAATGTCTTCTCATCCATACCATCTATGCGCTTTCTTTTTGCATTCTTCTTTGCATCCTCATCCTCTTCCGACAGACCCGGAATCAAGGTCAGCGGTCAGACCTCAGAGAACACGCCCTAGAGTCGGATCCGAAAGACCAAGGTTCAAAACATTCAGATCAACATTTGACACGATCAATGGTGCCTTTGACGGGATCCTCTCATACTGTTCACGACTCTTCACCGATGCGGTCAGGTCCAGTCACAAGTGGGTATCTGGCATCTGCGGCAAAAGCTGCGAACGCGAGAAAGGTGGACTTTGAAGTGAGAGCCAGGGGTCGAAAATTGGGTGCTATGGCAAATGCAGGCCCAAGTGACGAAACACACAGCATCTATGACGAGCCCGACTCCTCGTGGAGACGACATTCATACCCACAGCCTTCGCAACAGGGCGGCTTGCTCCGCCAGGACTGCAAATTTGATGGCACGGAGCATTTCTGTGATGGACAAGATGCACGAATTGTCTGGAGGCGAAGGACATTGACGTTTGAGGGAAGGCGTTGAGCGTCGAACTCTCAAGCCACGACTCCTACCCGAATGATGACCTTGGAGCTGAAAGACTGTCGCTCGGCGGGTTCGGCGACTTCGGCTACCATTGAATAGACGACAACTCCTCTGCAGATCTGTCCCCAATTCCAGACGGGATCCCTTCGTGGAACTGTCAACGTGGCAACGCGGCGACGATAGTCATTGCAAGAGGTCTTGGTAAGTTTGGCGTGGTCCAAATGGGACTTCGGCTGGACCGGATCAAGCGCCAAAGATGCAAAAAGTTAGATATACCCCGCACATGGAACACGAATGGAAGCTCTTTTGAATGGATCAACGGGGTGGGTGGATTCTGGGTTGGATCAACACTGTTTGGGCTTTGGAATAGGCCCTTTTTGGAATTGTCAGGCTATCAACGCCTCTGCTAGCGAGGCGTCTTTTGCAGATGGTATACCTACAGAGATTAATTATAATCCACCAGTGGACCACGGCGATGCCCCCGAATCCCGTTTGCATTGCATATCTGGAATGGGTGGAAGTAGCCGTGAGGCTGGGAGACCACCTAGCAGCAGCATACGAGTGAAAAAAAATGGTCGTCGTGATTTGTGGGTGTGGTGTGGTGTGGTTGTGCGCTGGTCTGTGCTGATGATGGTTTTCAGCTGGACAGGGATCCCGACCAAGTGACCGAGTGACCGACCGATTGGCCGCACCCAACGAAACGGACACTGCACCCATTTGCTCGGGGGTTTTTCTTTTTTTCTTTTTTTCCACCCTCGTACCCTGAAACCCTTTTTTTTTCATTACCTTGTGTGTTTATGACGAGTGAATCTCGCCCTGGCAATGCCACGTGTCAGGAAACACTTCGTATGACGAAATGGAATGGAATGAAAAGAAGCGAAGCGGAGAGAGGCGAGGCCGGGCTAGGCGAGACGAGGGTACCTCGAGTGCGAATGATATTATCCGGGAAGAGGCGATACGAGATGACATGAGATGAGACAAGGTTGAGATAAGACGACAAGTTCGCATACATGTGTTGTTAGGTTCATGTGATGGTATATGGTGGTCATGTGGTATGTTAGGGTAGGTAGGTACGTATCTCCTGCCTCATTTCTGTAATATCTGGTACCTGGTACGGAGTACTCGATACAGACGACCTGGCATCCTGGCATCCTGGGTACATGTCCCGTCCGGTTCACCCGTCGGGTTTCAAAGCTCCTGGCGCCACCACCATCAGCCAGCGGGCTGCAGACAGGGAGGGATCCTTTGGTTTCTGTTTAATGTACCGAGTACATACTACCTACATACTAGGTAGCTACGTAGGTACATGTGTTCCCAGGCTTGTTTCGTCTACATACATACACATTGTCGTGTCTTCCTGCGTACCGAGAGGAGGTAAGTAAGTGTCTGTTCGATGGTAATTAGAGTAATCGGTATATCCGTCATCCATCACTCATCGCCTTCTGGGTTCTAGATTCTGGATTTTGGTCGAGGCTCGATCAGTGTAAGCTATCCTATCACTATCACGCTCACTATCGCGCGCGATCCAATTCAGCACTCATTAACACTTTAGCGTCATCCTTGTCGTGGTTCACTGTCTCTGTCGTTGTCACTTTCATTGCCATTGCCACCGTCGCTCTGACTCTGTCCATCCCTGTCCCTATCCCTGCCGACTGGTCGGGAGCTCGATTGAATGCATCCCTTGCCCAGCTGAGAGGTGCGTGAACCGCTTTGGCCTCGAGGTGTAACTCTGCATCATCCTTGCAGGAGTATTTGCCATGCGCAACACACCCTTAGCGTCCAAATCCAAACCATCCCTTTCTCGCCGCGGGTTTCTGCTGCTCTTCGCTCTTGTCGACTTTTCCATTGACTTCTTCCCCGATTCCTCCCATCTGTACGTCCTCGGCCCCTACGACTTCGGTTTCGGGTCCCTTTTCGCCAGGGTACTTGATGTAGTTCCATGCCAGATCAAAGAAGAGTGGTTTGACGGGGACCGGGCGGAGTTTGGGAGGATAGTTGACGAGATTGGTTAGGTCTACGTTTGGGATGTATTCGTTGTGTGAAAGACGCTCGATGAGAGGTGCAGGTTTAATTGCGGTTGCTTGGGTCGTGTCTTTCGGGGTTGGCTGACTTGTTCTTGCGAGGGATCCAAGGTCAGCTAGGGCACGGAATTGAGTGACCAGTTTGCTGAGGGTGGCGGTGGTGTGCGTGAGACGCTGGATCGATAGGTCGAGCTTTGGTGGTGCAGAACTGTGGTCAGCGGACGCTGCTTTCAATGTAGCTGTGGCTGCTTCCGCCAACTCAAGTGCTCGAGCATACAAGGCCAGCGCATTTGGTATATGGTCACTGATCGCATGTGAGCGGCCAACAGCCAAACACTTCAACGCACGGAAGTATGCCCGTTTTGCATCAAGCTCATCCACAAAAGCACTGTCCGCAATGACACCGGGTAGTTCCTTGACAGCGTCGAGACTCTGCAGAATAGAGTCGTACAGAGCAACCCTCTCGCGCAGCCTCGATAGCTTGCGGCCCGAACTCTCCTCCTTGGGCGCGCGAGGTTTGCCGTCCTTGCGTGGCTTCAAGCTCTTGGTCGGCTTCTCGGGTTCAAAGGCCATACCATCGTCATCAGCACCACAGAGGATTCTATTGCGCCCAATCCGCCATTCGATCACGGCATAGTTGACGGCCGTACGGGTAATTTGCAAAGACTGCAGCCGAGAATCACCAGTGTCAACACCTTCGGCAATCAGCTCGTCGATAGCGGTCTTCGTGGCATCGGCGGCATCCTGGCGGGCCGTGATGACTTCTTCGTACGCGGTTGCTAGGTCTTTGGCACTTACAGATCCACCTTTGAAGGATTTGTAGGTGCTGTCCAACTCGTCTTCCCGTTCTTTAGAGAAACCAAGAGCTTGAGATATATTGGCGTCTTCCAAATTCACTTTCCTACTCCTCCAAGAAATTGTAGAGGGGATTTCCTTAGGTCCTCCTTTGGTAGGAGCCGCCTCAGTTCCTGTCGAGAACGCCTGTGGATTAATGTCTTCGACTGTGCTCCTGACAGCAGCTTCACTCTTGGGAAAGTTCTCAATGGCGATATCATTGATGGTCCTGGTGCGGGGCATCTTCATCTGATATGCGGCATAACGAATGCTGGGGTCCACGATGCCCGATAACAATTCTTTGTACGTGTCCGTCTTCGATGTGCGTGCTAATGTCGTGTACACAACCTGGGCGATAGAATAATGTTGAATACATTCCTGCCATCTTCCCTTCTCAAAATCCAGACTTCCTCTTAACATGGCGAGATAAGCACGTGCTTCGAGTTCGTCTATCGCTTGTGCGCCAGTCGTGCTGCGATCTTGCAGAACAGTCACGAGGTTGTCGGCGTAGGTGATGGCTCTTCGGAGCCTGGAAGCAATTTGTTTTTTCGTGGAACCAGGCATGGGTTTCTGAGTATTCTCTGCCGACTGGGCCGATTTCATGGCCATCGAAGACGCCCATGCCCGTTCGGAGCTGGCTAGAAGCAGTTGCACCCATCTTCAAACACAGTCAGTCGACCGGTTCTGTTCGTGAAATGATGCTCTTACTCTGCGTTTTTGGCCACATTTTCTGCGGTCACTGGAGCTTTGGGAGTGTATTTTCTTCCCCGAGTTGCGGCACCGAGTCGCCTGCGGAGGTTGTGGATTTTGCGGGTGGCTTGCGCATGATAGGCATCATAGTCCCCTCCTAGCAAAGCCCGCTCGCGCTCGGAGACGATCGATCTGGTGATATCCATGGTGGAAGCCAGTCGAGCAAGAGATGGTTGCGCAAGAAGCCAGAATTATCACAGCGCTACCGAGAAGTGAGGGCAGACATAAATGTGGGGATAATTCCAATGTGTGCAGTTAGTCGCGGCGCTGCGGCGCAAGCGGCGTTAGCGAGCTACCATCCAACGCAGGCTCAGATACCTCGTACACTTCGTTTATTATTATTTCCCTTCGACTTTTCTCTCACCTGATACATATCGTCGCTTCACATTGGCTTTCCATCTCACCCTCTCCCTTCGCGTTGTCATTTCTGTGACTTTCCCACTTATCTCTATATGTCAGAAAGACAGTCCGTCACCACAGTTAGCAATTTTCATCTTGTGCTAGACCATACGTCGACTGTCTCGATCGTGGCATGATAGAGCGTACTGCAGCATGCATTGAACCAGCTTCCCAACTCTTTCTCCGACGCCTCGAGCCTCCTGTTCGCACACACCGTGCGCTTGGTCCCTCTTTCTGGAAAAATGGAGGCAACCAGCTGGACGTCCCTCACTGGTGGCCATTGTACCTCAACAGCATCCGAGCTCTTCGTCCAAATCCACCTGGCGGCGAGTCCGCTCTACCATCCCCGAGACAGTCCTCGCTAAACGATCTCGTCGAGATCCCTCGTCGATCGCGAGTGCGAACCTCAACATCCGATCGATATTCTGCCGGTCCTCAATCCTCATCCTCTCGAACCTATACTAGATCCACGAAGTCTTCGCACAAAGCTGTTGCCGTAGCTATCAGGGAAGAGGAGCATTTGGGAGATGTACTTCTTCGCTATCCACAATCGGATCTTCCAAGACATATAATTGAGGACGCTGCAAGAGAAAGCGACGATGGTGCGGTTACCGCAGACGCGCATGAAGAGGCATGGAACGAACACTCCATTCAGGCCATCAGTGAAGCAGAAAAACACCTCTTACATATTCTTGATGTCAATAAGGATGTGCAGGCAGAGTCGCAAAGCGCTCATTTTGACCGTGCTTGGGCCTTGTTCAACCAGATTCCGAACCAGCAAGCTTACGCACCTGAAGTCTTCCATTTCCTTTCCAAGTCGAGCAGGAGGCGGGACCAAAGTCACGCTTTAAGTGCCTTCAGACTGATCGACGAAGAGCACAGGACTCGAGATGATTATGAGCGAGCTGTTCGATGCGCATTAATCGCTGGCAACTACCGTATAGCTTTGAGAATCAATGCTCGCGCCACCCAACGGAATATGCAAAAGGGCTGCAGTGTATTCCTCTTATTGCATGCTGTCTCAAACCAGCTCTGGAACACTGCTGCTTCAGTATGGGACACCTCTTTCAAACGAGTTCCTTTTCGCGCAGGGCAAACATCTCCGACTCGCCTTGCCATTGCAAAGGAGATAGGCAATTACCGCGATCTACCATTCGCAATCTATCAACTCGGAACAAAGCTGCGGGAGCGGGCAGCAGTCACCATGAAGCATTCAGGAATTCTCTCAACACTATTTCACGAGCTTCTGAATGCCCTAGTCAGAAATGGTACACTTATGAGCATTGTCACACCGCAAGGACTGCAGCATCTGTTTCAACTTTCGAACGACCTCTCCCTATCGAATCCATCTCTTTATGTCACTGCCATCCACACCATCAACAAAGTCGCCATCAGACCGGACAGGGGAACTTTGGCTGATCTCGTGTATAAAACACTTCGGTCAAGTTTCCCGGAGGTACCTCCACGACCCCAGACCTTTGGTTCGTTGCTGTCGATACACTGCCGTGAAGGAGCTCTCGTTGAAACGTATAACCGCTATCTGGACGAATTTTCAAAATTCCACGGTGTTGCAGATCAAAAGAGTTACCAGAAAGTCTTGTCAGCCCTGGCTGCTCAGGGCGACGTCGACGGTGTCCAGCAAGTATTCATTCGGCTTTGTCAAGCCCACTCCCGGCCTACTGATGTGGCATACTATACGCCTCTCCTGTATGCATATGCTCGCTTGGGAGATGTGCAAGGGACAGAACAGGAGTTTCAGTCGATGATCGACCATGGAATACGCCCGAACTCTTATTGCTGGAATATCCTTCTTTATGCCCACTCCAGATCTCTCAAACCTTGGCGGGCTTTTGAAGTCTTTGACAAGATGAGGGCTGAGGGTGTTGCGCCGGATGCGTTCACCTTTACAACCCTGATGGGTATCTTCTCAAGAATTGGTGACACCGATACTGTGCTCGATATCCTTGAGCAAGCCCAGCGAAATAAAGTACAAGGGTCATATGGACTGGTCACTGGTCTGATACAAACATACTGTGTCAATGACCAAGCGGAGGCCGCCGAAAGGCTAGCTGAAGCAGCCACCGCTGCCAATCTTCAGGGTTCGCCTGTCACAATGTGGAATTATCTACTACGTCACTACGCCTTCGCAGCAGATTCTGATGGTATGCTCCGTGTTCAGAAAAGCATGAGTGCACTGGGAGTCGAGCCGGATGCCATGACTCACGCTGCGTTCATGACAGCGCTCGTGGTTCTGAACAAGACTCGGGATGCGCTTCAGATACTCAGGACTTTGAGCTTGAGTCAGACACTTGCCGCCACACCCTTTCACTATGCCATCATACTGCACGGATTCGCAAAAGAAGGTGACAGAAATATGGCCAATATTGTTTACCAAGAAATGGTTGAGAGGTTTCCTAGGATCGGCGCCAGTCCACGCCTTGCGATGCTACATCTTCAGGCTAGTCGAAATTCTATCTCAAATGAGCGGCCACGATTTGCTGCTCAGTATTTGGAAGAGATCCTACACGAGCTCTCGACGCCGGATCGAGCAGCACGTCAACCACAACCCGGTCTGCACCGCCGTCGAGGCGTCGATGCTGTGCCAACGGTATATCTGGAGTATCTTATTGACCTTCTTACGGCAAGAGGTCAGATCAAGCACGCAGAAAAGCTCATTCAGAGATTCCAATCTCTCGCTCAGTCGTCCTACCTCATCTTAGGCGATGCTGCTTCTACCTCGATCCAGTTTCTGACTAGGCGCTTGATGGTCTCAACTGAAAATCATGCTTGGGAGGAAGTCGAGGCCACTTGGAAACAAATACTTGAATGCGGTATCCAAACAGCAAGAAGGTTCTCCCGTGCAACCAGAAAGCAAGTCCCTGGGGAAAATACGACCACTGACACCCAGCAACTTCTGCCGCTAAGGCCAATAGGTCTACCCGACTCTTCGCTGATCGGAAAGGAGGACTTCTCGTTCGAGTCGATGATTCCACAGAATCTGCCGCCCTCTGGTCCATTGAATGAGCCCGGGCTGGCGATCCTTCCCTCGCAAAAATACATTTTCGAAGCACCGTTGACACGGTACCTGCACGGTTTGTCCGTCCGCGACCTCCAATCTCGTGCTGTAACCCTCGTGGCTGAGCTAGAGGCAGTTGGTTTTGCATTGACCAGTAAGAATTGGAACATGTATATTCAAACCTTGACACTGTCGAAAGATCAACAACACTGGCTCCTTGCTTATGAACTCTTCGAGCAGAAGATGATTGCCAATACTCCGCCATGGTCGGTCTTACGACGTGGGAAGTGGCTGTCATCCAAAACATCCCAGGGATCGCCTCCAATAATCGTTTCCCGGAAATATATTGAGAAAAAGGATCCGGGGCAGCTGATGCCAACCTATTACACTGCAGTCCACCTTGCCAGCGTCCTGCTCAAAGCAAACAGACTTGCCGCAGAGGGCGACAAGGCCACATACACCGCTCTCCGGAAGACCGCTCCCCAAACCTGCCGCTTTGTCCAAAGCATGCCCTACCATAGGGACCGAATACAAGGGGTGCTCCTTCGTGGGAGAAAAGTCAGGGCAGATCCGCCGAAGCGTCCTCGGCAATCCGCAGAGCCGGATCGGTCTGGTGTATTGGGAAGTAAATCACCGGCAGACCACATCCCCGTTACAGAACTCGTCGGGTTTGAGGACGCTATAATACGCAACATAGGCGATAAGAAGTCATCTAGTGCCATGACGGAAGCGCATGAGATACACCAGGCAGAACTATATGAAGGGCAAATCCCTGTCTCCCCGAGCGTGAACTACAAACAGAGGGACCTACAAGATGCAAAACAAACCAAGCGTCGAGAACAGCACAAGGAGAGGAAGCACCTTGGGATATTGGAGAAGATCCGACGTGATGTGTCACTCCCACGCACAATTAGCGACGCATACATTGGTCATCCAACGATTCCCTCAGGAGAGAACCTGGCTCGGACAGGAACTCCGCGCTCAGGAGGACGAGGTCTCTATAACCCTGTTGATCGACGTCTGGAGCAGAACGCTCTTACCAAAAAGGAACTCCGTGAGCAGCGACGGATGGTGCCGTTACCAGTTCACCCGGACTTCAAGTAACTGCCAAGATCCTCGGTGCGGATTGCTTGTATGTGAGTTTTGACGGAGTGTGTCACATGTTCACTCTAGACCACTTCAGGACTAATACAGAAATATGATGTGATTCAAGGATGGAAGATCGTTCAGGGTTGTCCAATAGCCATATCTGGGTCGAGAGCGAGGAAGAATGGGGACGTCGAAGCGCTTATTATCAATACCCCTAGCCGCAAGATTTGGAGAGCAATCGAGCGGTGTCGAGATAGGACGAGGCCTGGCAAGATTAGTTACCTGATGCCAAACCTGCCGAGGTAGATAAGAATGAGTTACCGTGGTGGCGAGTTGTAGGCTTTGTGAAACTCGAGATATCAAGACAGAAAGTTTGAGTGCTGGTGTGATTTTTGAATGAACCAGGGTTTTTGCGTCGTCTTCGAGCGGTTTCATTTCTGCTTGGAGTCCCTGATTGTGGCCGCGGATTGGCTGGATGAGACTGACATAGTGTTGTTTCGAACTCTACCCCACCGATAGGTAATTATTCCGCATGGGGGGACGTTGGAGCTACTGCATCAAGCCGAGCAGCTAGCCGGATCTTGCCTCAGCTAGGTAGATATCGTGACTGGACTTGGTCTAACAGCGAGGGAGGCATTGGGGGAATGTGATTTCGCACGCTGACGTCGTTCCCACAAAGGAAACAAAAAAAAGTTATCCTTGCATCTTCCGAGGTCAGCATCTTACTCGGAGATAGGACTCAGCTAGACGGGCAGCATGGGCACAGCGACCACGGGAATAAATGGCTCGTGCCTGACCCGCGTGGGCTGGATAATTTCAGACGTGTCGAGGCACTGGGAAATACCCAATAAATTTTCAACCGTGCGCTCTTTGCACATGATATTGATTGGGACTGCAGGAAGAGAGGCCACTCACAGTGAAATAACATCCCACGCCTTCGAGTATAAACCGTACGACAGCCAAGCGTTTTGTGCGTAGCGCTGCTGCAGCTCTAGACCGCAAATTCGATGGTGTGGGAGGTTTTGCATACGGGCAACGAATTAAACCTGGCCGAGGGCGAGGTCCGTCCCTTGGTTGGCCTAATGAACCATGTCAGTGGGAATAGTGGAAACTCTCGAGGTAACCAAACGGGAAGAACGGGGCATATTCCTGGAAAATCCAGCCACGAATCTGGGTGATTTGGGCCTCAAAGAACTGCCAGAGCGCAGTCGAAGCGGCAGAGACTTCGAGAACAAAAATACAATCTCACGAGCTCAGCGGATAGCATGACCACGAACGGGTACTTGCCCATAAGATTTGTGTCAGCGGTTATTGAGCACGGAGGATACCGCTAGGGCTGAGCAAAGGCCTGATAAACCCTCCTTTTGTTCATGCTTGGTTGACCGAGCAGCGGTATGATCACGGGGTAATGAGGGCGCCTCGAACGGGTACATACAGAGTTTGTGACTCGGAGGGTGTACAGCAGAGGGTCCGGTGACTCTGCACACAATCAAACATCGCTGGAGCACTGCGTAATGTTACCAGTCTCTTACTGCTAACAAGCATATCCCACCTTGGCTCTGGCCGTCAAAACTAGCGCCACTGCGAACTGTCTTGGAAAAGGTCAGTGCGAGGACTCGTACTCCTCACTCTGCTACCACCGTAGCGAGGATGGGAAGGCTTGGTCTAAGCTTTCTCAGTCCAGGAGGCAAAGGAGTCGGCTGGCTGCAGAGAGCGGATTGGACGGTGCCTTGATTGCGTGGGAGGCACGATTGCCAGGATTGGGAGGCCTGTGATCAATGGATTCGTTTAGCTGCAGATGGCCAACGAGGGCAGACGAGATGTCGGAGGATCAGGGCGGTAGGACGGGGTAGTGAGGAGCGAGGGCAAGGTGCGGGAAGGGAAAAAAAGTGGCCAGGCAAGCCAGGGAATGGGACGAGGGAGAAGCCTCAGGCCGAAGGACCCGTGGTGGATAGATGATCCTCGTAAGTGCGGAGTTACTGGGTGTCTGAGTATGAGTGAGTGAGAATGCGTGAGTGTGTGTGTGAGAGACAGTGTGTGTGCATTGAAAAAGTGGAGTGAGTATCTGAGTGAGGATGGGCTTGTGTCCAGTGTTGGTGGTGTGAAGGCGACAGCTTGGAGATGAGACGGGCAGGGCCGTGAAGGCCACTTTCGAGGCTTGCAGGGTGCGAAGGTGCACAACAGCGCTGTTTGCTGTTTCGCCGGTTGCTGCTGGCTGTTGGCCGCTGGCTGCTGGCTCCTCGCCAACCAGGGTGTTCTAGTTAAGTGTTAGGCTGCTGCTGCAGGGTGGGACCCCTGGAACCACCCCCCTCAGCTCCATCATGACTTGGTGGGCATCCAGCATCCAAACCAGCTTAGTTGATTCCCCTCTTTTTCCCTCAAGGCTACTGCCGCCTTCAGACACCAATGCCATTCCCGATCAGGCACCCTCCTCTGCCCATCTTGTTGGGCCCTTGTCTTTCAACCTCCACGCTTCTCAATGTGCATTACATTTTCTTTATCTACTAGAAGGCCGAATCCTCCCATCACCAGGTCTTGATTTTCACTCACCACACACACACACACACACTCACCATTACCCTCCTTCTCAGAAACACACCGAAGACCACATTTCATGATTCATTACCATCTTGAACCTGAATAGCTTCTCAGCCTCTGGCACACCCTCTTATATCCAAAGATACCTCAAACGTCAGCCGTGTCTGAGGATGAGATACAAGTCTGCCTGCGTGACCCTTGATTGACACCCACCACTGCCACACGGCTACAACCACCACATTGGTCAGCCCGTGGCCTTGCGATACCCTCCCCCCCAGAGGAAATATAAATCGTCACCCACCAGACCTACCAGACCTTCTTGAACGAATCTCTCTCCTCAGCCTCTCTAGTCACTGGAACCCTACCATCTCTCCTTCCATCGTCGTACAACAGACCAACAACAACATGGATTTCCTTCTCGGAGACTTCTGCCTGTCCTGCGATCGTCAAACTAACGGCACAAACTTTTGCTCATCGGCATGTCGTCTAACACAACTCGATCACTATACCCTTGCGTCGTCGACACCATCCTCCTCTCCCCGTGACACAAGTATCACCGCCTTCATCTCTTCGCCACAACGCCCTTCTCTTAATATTGCCACCACCGGTCTCTACCTTCCACCAGCATACGACTTCTCTATTCACCGGACCTCGTCGTCGAACTCGCTCTCCACCTCTCTGATCTCTCGCCCAGTCAGCCCCAAGTTGTCCGAACAAGCCCAAAATGATCTGAAACATTATGCGGGATCATTTGATCAGACTAGGACCTTGAAAAGACGAGTATCGATGCAGGGCAATGAAGAAGCGAAAGCCTCTTGGAGAGGGCCATGAATCGGTATATTATTCGACTATTGCTATGAATTACCACGGGAATATGATGATGACGACTCGGGCTGCTCACGTCGGAGCTTTTGAAGAGACAGATGTCCATTACCGGCTTTAATCTTCATTGCGTCTTAAGCATGGCTAGGATGATATGGAACAAAAGTTTACTGCATTTACATTGGCGTTGGTTTGACTATTATGAGAACGAAGAGGATTTGGGTAAAATACGGAGCGGTTTGCAAGCGTTTCTGGTCCTTGTGAAGGCTCACGAGTTGCGCATTTGCATGGCGTTCTTCGACAGTTGCTAGCGATGGACTTTTGCCACTGGTGTTTGGTCCATGTTCTGCATCAAGCAAAGCATCTAGATTCGACGGGGCGCAGGCTGGGACACAAGATTGTTGGGGTTCAATCGAGTGTGACATCAAGATGTTAACAGTATACAGGGCAAGAAGGAAAGCCTTGAAGACCAGGTTGGTTGTGATGGGATGGACAGGTGGATGGCACCAGACATCGAGGGAAGCCGTTCTTTTCTTTTTCCTTTTTTCTTGACGGCATTTGGCAGGAAATTGATGGATCAGGAGCACAGCACTCGCCTCCTCACTGTTTTTCTTTTGTCATGATTTGTCGATTCATCAAACAAAAATGGCGGAGAAATAGTTCTACTTTAGCATTACCATACGGGATCTTTGAAGCCATTGAGTTGGCGACCCGAGGCCTCTGACAGAAACAACGAGATTGACCAACACACGATTATTGTCTCTCCTGTGCCCTCCAAGCTACTTCTACATAGCTTGCTCAATCTCATCTCTTATTATCTCCCCATCAATCTCACTCCTTCGCCAACCTCTGGATCTACCCTCCCGCCGGGCTATCCGCTGCCTCTCCACTTTGCACTGGCAAAATGGTGTGGATACTTTCTCCGCTGGGCACGAAGAGCCCCCTCGTCGTGTCACTTTTCTGCGGAGAGCGAGGCTTGGTTCCCACACCTGTCCCCCATTGTTGGTCTCTGAGCCACGCTGCAGAAACTCAAAATCTCGCCTGAAGCTTTTGTTTTTCTGGTTCTTGTCACCCTTGTGCCCCCAGTGACCTCGTACAGTGACCATGGGCTTGCTGCTTTGGGAACTACCCCCCACAAAAACAAGTTGGCTCAACTACTTTTGACTTCATTATTGTCACTTGCTTGGTCTCCATCTCTGGCTGTCCGTCCATACATGCATCCTGGTGACTTCTCCTCTCCTCTCACTCCCTCCCTCCCTCCCCTTGCATTATTGACCGCCTGATCGATCGCGCCATCGCTGTCTTCCCCTGCGTGAGGGAGGATATTCTCGGTGCTTGCAGATGCAGGTGCAGGTGCAGGTACATGTACCTTGGTAGGTATGTACATATGTCTATATGGATACCGCGAAATGCAGGAGATAGATGGACGGATGGGGCACAGGGGCACAAGCAGCAAGAGGGAGGCCACTGGTCCCTCGTACGCTTACTTTCACTCTTACTCGTTGTAGGAAAATGATTTCCCGCGCGACAAGTACTTTGTACATTTGAGCTACCGGCCAGTCCAATTTCTCCACTCGAGACACAAAACAATCGCCCATCCCATGTACCGAGTAGGCAAGTAAAGTACCCCACACAAACACACACGGCTAGAGAAAACACGAGCACGAGCGACGAAACGGGGGCAAACGGCATCCAACGCACGAGGTACACAGCAAGTGAACACACACGGACACGCGCAATTGAGTTTCGAAACGGGGGGCCAAAAAAAAACAGGGAAAACATGGTCAAGTTCTAAACGACGAGGTACAATATCATTAGGGGGCCCATTACCGATGGAGAGTAGGTTTGTAGATACAACGGGTAACATAACAATATGGTCATCCGAAGATTCTTATGCTCCACAAGTTTTCCGTCTCATGCAACCTTTTCTATCGAGTATCCCCCGTACCTAGGGGTGTTGGAACAGGTATTATTTCGGCCCATCTATGTGGACGAGGGTGCATCTATCTGCATGCATCGATGCTGCTCGGAGTCCGAAAAGGAGAGGGGGCGGCAGAGGGAAGTTTGTATTTTACCTGCCTACCGCCCGCCACCTACGTACAGTATGCACATAGATGGGACTGGATGGGTACATGGGTACGTCTTATCCCCATCATGCCTTCGTGCCCTGTACCTTGCACTTCGTTGAGTCTGTGGAGTGAAGAACCTACATGTGTACATACCTCACGTCCTGTAGGCGATGCGACATATGCATGAAAGGTGCGGAGTACGCACGAGCTACGAGGTACGTACGGAGTCTGTCAGAAGCCAAGTCCTGCCTGTATCGGACCTATCACCTGGGTACCTAGGGAGCTGGGCTGCTTGGGCTACCACAGCGCTGGGCAAGTACGGAGTAGGTAAGGGACCCCGCGGAGAACCCCAATAAATAATGTTTGAGCCTGCGGGGGGCAGGGCCTCCACAAGGAGGAAAAGAAAAAGTACGTTGCAGTTTGAAAGAGGTTGCATCTACCGTACGAGGTAGAGGCTCTGAGATCCATGTATACTATTACACGTAGGTAGGTAGGTAGGTAGGTAGATACTCACATGGCACTATCACCGCCATCTCATTTCCATTCCCATTGTCATCAACTCATCAACTCATCAACTCATGTACGAGGTACTCATCCTCTCGCCTAGCCAGCTGCCAGCCTCGCAATGCACCACCATTTTCATCCCACTATTTGATGCCTGGTGTAGGCAGGCAGGCAGGCCGCTGAGAACCTCCACACACATACACCCTGCACACCCTCCTGGTGCTCCTACAGTCTTCTATCTCTTCTCTTGCCTTGCGCATGACTCACTCGCTCAACCCCCCCTTTCCTCGCTACTCTGTCAAAGATTCAAAGCCACGGCTGAACACGTATACCTACCTACCTGCCTGCCTACGTTCGACACCATCACCTTCCTCACGATAATCAATTTCTTTGCGCTCCATTAGTTTCCAGCCCCCTCGCTTGCTCTTTGCACCTTGCTCCTTGCTCCCTGGTCACCCGGTCACTAGTCACCTAGGTTGTCACTGCTGGTCACACAGATCGTTACAAAGTAAGAGCGATCCTGGCCCCGGATGTGCACGCCGAAGTTCGTGTTCATAACCTGATTTTGAAACCCCTCAAAAGGGCCGCTTCCTGCCCTAGTTCCGAGCCATTTCTCCCCCTTTCAACGTGGGCGAAGAAACAGAATTGATCGAGGCCCTTGTTGGTCACTTGTCACTATGATTATCTTGTTTGTATTTTCTTCTCCCCTTCGAAGACCTACTTCGTACGTACAAACTCCCTCACCCCCTTTTTCCAGTGTTTACGTAGTTCATTCCTCGCCGCCTCCGTCACTTGACACGGCAGAGACAACTCTAACCCAACGGACTCACCGCCACCAAATTTGCTTTTTCCGCTCCACCCTCCGTCCCATGGGGCCGCAACAGTTTTTGCGGGGTAGCATCGTCTAATTCCTGCAGATGACCGCTTTCTGCGAAGCACGATAGCCTGGATAGCATGCAAGGAGGCCGTCCTCGGCGCACTCGGCGCAGGTCCAGACTCTCCACAAAGTGCAAAGACTGGAGTGAGCCCACCAGCCGACCAACCGTGGCGCCCGTTTCAACCCCCATTAACGAGGACACCATCACCCATCGCCCAGACGCCGCGGGTCTTGAGCACCACCCCTTTCCAGAAGGGTGCCAGTGCATTCACAAAGGTCTCAGTAGTGGCAGCTGGGGATCGAACTCCAGGTTTTCTCTCGCCGAGTTGGTGTCATTTCCTGGGGTTTCGGCACTCCCTAGCCGGGGTTGATGCCAGTGCGATATAGGGTCCTCTGATTGTTCAAGGGGTGTGCTTGGTTGCCCCTTGATTGAATAGGTTTGAGCAGGAGGAAGCTCTCGAGAGTGGCGGAGTGGGCAAGAGATCACGCAATGGTTGAGAAGGTACTCGCAGTTCGCCGACTCCTTGCGCTCCTTCCTCACCCTGGCTTCTGTCAATGCCGTTCCTTGACGCCTGACGGAATCTCAACTGATCCGAGTCACAGACTCCTATGCACTTCCTAGAGACCTGTCCTTGACCTCCGCTCTGAAGGCGCTGCTCGAGTGGATAAGTGTATCAGTGTCGAGGGACATTGTTCTTGTCTCGCATCGCTCGCGCCGACCCTTTGACAAAGGCCGTTCAAGTGTTAGTGTTAGTGGACCATTGGCAGTCCCGCGTCAATCGCTTCCTTAATCCTTGGGGGAGCAGGGTTGCTTTTGGTCTGCAATCGGTGTCCAGGAAGGCGACTTCTCCAGGGTGCCAGCCACGGCTTTCACCCGTGTTTTCGCGCTGGAAATCTGCTCGGGTGGGTATGTAGACGGGAGAAATGGACGCCATCGTTTTGCAGCCGAATCAGCCTCGCTAACACATCGCTGAAATGAGAAAGCGGTCGCTTGGGACACCCCACGCTAGCCCATCACGAAACTGGACGCTGTTCCTCATGCCCCTTTCAGCTCGGGTCCATCAAGAAAACGACTTTTGCTCGCCTGGGCTTCCCTATAAAGAAAGGACATGGGACGGCACACCCCGAGTTCTCTTCGCTTGTAACCTTGCTACAAGTGTCGGATTTTCCCATCGTGCTGTATATTTGACGTGAAACCGACCACTTCAGCCAGCCACAATTTTCCACAAAGCCCGATTCTCACAAATACGGCCACTGGGAAGACCACCCTCGCCCGCGAAAGATGGTGCAAAGGTACGAGTATCGTATGTAGCGGGTCTTTCAATCTTGCACATGGGATCACCAAGGTGATTTGCCAAGTTCATTGCTGTCCGAGCTTGAGTCCGCATTCTACAGACGTGAAATCAACCACCCAGCCGATGCCCGCCTCCTTTTCAGCGAAAGATACTAGCTGTGCTCGACCATGGCTCATGCCATTCGGGTTTCATGGACGGGGATCAACCTCCAATGAATCGAGTCTTCCTGGATTCAGATTGAGATGCGGTGACTCTCAGGCCGGACCAAATTATCAGAAAGGGGTGACTACTCATTGATAACTCGGCGATTTAGCAATTGCACCTGAGTGGAACGAAGATTCCAGAGCACAAGCGGAGAAAGATCAGACCTTGTGGCACATCCATGGATCATTTTGGACGCAAGGACTTCTCTCGTGTCGAAATCTCGGAACGTCATTGCTCCTGTCGTTCGTGTGATAGACGCGTTCCGGACACCTGAGAATCGCCCAGCAATGTCCGCCGAATCACATCTCCACCACTTATCAAGGACAGTCATGCGTCCAAGCCACAGCAGTCTCGACAAATCGCAATGGGATAAAGACCTGGTAAGACCACCAGAAGGGCACTGGATCCTGAAAGTCGTATAAATCATCTTGCCAGAGGATCAAGTGGCCGGAAAACTGGATCAACTGTCGCACATAATCAACAAGACCGATCTTGAAGGTGGCCAGGCTAAGGAGCGGCTCAAAGCACAACCGCAGAAGATCCTGGCCAAAGCAGTACGTTCCATGTATCTTCGAGTCCGGCGTCGCTACGCCATTTTCCTGTGGCATGGGCTGAGCCGCTGCATAAGCTGGCCTCGTCACTTGCTTGTCGGTGTTGACTTGATCTGCATTTAAACATTCGAGATAGGCTCGAGTCAGTTGGACCGAACCGCCCAGCCCCTGAAACAATTGCGCCGCAGCCTGGGCTTTGACACAGACCTGGACGGGGAGAATGATCTGAGCCACTCCAGATTCTGTAACCTGCTCTTCAACACAGAAGTCGATACCCAAGTGGGTGGTGAAGTCATGACCTTGATTGCTCGCGAATGTGTGAACAAACCGCAGCATCGCCATACTGAGGGCGGATTTCGGCTCCAAGAGCTGGTAGCAGCCAGGATGTCTCGACCGGCTGGCAGCAAAGGCTCTGAGAGAGCCTCTGACAATGATGGCAAAGGTGTGGTATCTCTCCAGTTCGTCCACGTCTTGTTCCAGCTTCCAGGGCATCGTGGTCGTAATGGCCATCTGGGACACTGTATTGTATGTTTGGCTAAGCGTCCTCCGTGGAAGCACAGCCCGGGCCGAGCTGGCAGGAATCCCATTTTGGTCCAAACTATGAAGCAAGTACTTGCGTCTTCCTCGCGCTTGGTTAAGCACATTGTGTACCTCGTCTCGTGATTTGACATAGTGTGTTTCCGGTACCGGTAGTCCTTGGCTGGCCATGTATAAGAGAAATGCTTCCCTTGTCGCGAAATAGGGGACATCATTCACCCGGAGGGCGAAACATTGGCACGGGCTGTTTTGCTCTATCACACTTCTCGCCTGCGCCTCTGTGCTAGGATCTGCACTGCCCATGCAGTTGATCCAAAGATCAGCATGTTCTTGCTCAATGATGCGGACCAAACACGCGATGTACTCGACGTGGCGGCTATCGTCGGATTGGGATGGGAGGCGGTAGAAGCGGCTCAATGCATTGGAGAAGCGCACGTGGATAGGGAATCCATCAGGCTCGTAGTCAGCGCCAACAACTTTATGACCTGTGCTATGAAATGCCCTAGCCAGTCTCAGCCCGTGAGGCGTGTTGACCCCGGTGATGAAAACCGTCCTCGACCGGAACCCTGGCACCCTTTTGAGACGCTGATGGACAGATGTCCTTGGGAAGAGCGATATCCACACGAGGTTGAAGATTAAGAGCAACGTCGATGCTGGAATACAAGAAGCGGCCACTGAGGCAAAGAAGAGATACTGGATGGACACCATCAGAGGCATGGCCAGAGGCTGACAGATCGAGTGGCCGACGACATCGACATCGAGACCAGGAGACCATCAAAAAATATTACATCAAAAGATATAAAGGGTTGTGTTGGAGTTGACGAGCCACTGGTCAATACTGGGTAGGCAAGTAGGCAGCATGGATAGACGATATCCGATACACATGATCAACACACAAAAGGTCTCTGTTGAACCCTTGTCGCTGATTGGATTGGGTATCGCAGGAGGACTTGTCGGTGTAGGTGGTAGGGCCGATAACCCTGGTAGCGGCACCAGTAGAGAGGAGGAGGGGAGGACATGAGATTATGACGACAGACAAAATACAGTGACGATGATGACAAAGAGAGCGATTCTGACGTGGCGTTTGTGGTTGGAGTTGGTTGCCCGTCTGACAGCGTGGATTAGGTGCATTGATATAGGGCAGCCATGGTGACCATAGGCGCAATTCGTATGAAGAAGGTGGCAGGCTCCTTTTGGTCAGACCGAGGGCATTAATCTCCGAGAAGCTGTGGCTGGTGGTGCTCCTCTGGGCGGATCACCGACGGACTTTAACTGGATGGACGCCCCAAGCGACCAGATTTAAGCTCATCCGATGGCGTCGCTAGCGAAATGGGTTCCCAGATGCCAGGTGCCAGCATCCAATAGCCCGCTTTCTTCTGCCTAGTGGGCTGCACGAGCTTGCGCCTCGCCAACCCTTCCAAGCTGAAAACACAAATTGTTCCAGTAGGTACATGTGCTACGGGTGCCAATAGACACAAACATCGTCATCATACGAGTACACACTACTTCTCATTCATCGGTTTCATCCCTCCTTTCACTTCTGGGTTTGGCTCTCGTCGGTATTTTCATCTCCATTCCCATCCTCTATTCATCGTTGCGCATTGATCTTCGTGCTTCGTATCACCAGAAGCAAGTCGCGCGCCTGTGCTGAGTGCTACACTGAGTGCTACGCTGAGCGCGTTGCCGCCCAGTCCAAGTTGACAAGAGTGTCAAAAACGCGTCGCAATCATGGCACACCAAGGACAAGCCGCTGATTACTACAATCAGACCATGGGCGGCAGTCCATATCAACAGCAGAACTATCAGCAATATCCTCCTCCCAATAATGCGCCGCCTCAGCATTATCCGCCGCCTCAGCAACCATACCAACCGCAAGAACCCAAGTATGGCGTTGCACCTCCCACTTACGGCGACAACTTCATCCCTCCTCAAGATGACAAACAGACCTTTCAGCAGACGTTCAAGATCCCCAAACCTAAATTTCACGATGTCTGGGCGGGATTACTAGTGAGCACTCCAATACTCTATGCTGCTACGGAAACCCAAGGCTCACAAGCTATAGCTCATCGCAACCTTCTGCGGATTTGTCGCCGTTTCGGGACTCACTCTGTACCGCTACTCTAAATACCAGAGTTTCAATGGAGGAGGGATTTATGGATCGTCAAACGACTTGTAAGCTGTTGTCGTCTTCTGAGAGATCTGGTTGAAGGTGCCACTCTCTGTCCATATACTGACGGCTTTTTGCAGTTCCCTAGACACTAATACCATTGTGCTCTTCGCCTTTATCCTGTGCGTTGGACTCGTCTTCTCCTGGGCCTACTTCCTCGCTGCTCGCGCCTTCACAAAACAATTCGTCTGGCTGACCGGTATCCTCAACTGTGCCTTGGCAATTGGCACTGCTGTTTACTACCTGTATCGACATCTGTGGGGTGCAGGCATTGTTTTTGCCATCTTTGCTGCCTTTGCCGTCATTTGCTTCATCAGCTGGATCCCGCGCATTCCTTTCGCCGTGGTGATGCTACAACAGACAATGGACATTGCAAGAATGAAGCGAGTACACGTATTCTTGGTCAGCTTTATTGGTGGCATCGCTAGTGTTGCATTCGCAGCATGGTTCTCTGTCACTCTGGTTGCGATTTACACATCCTACATGCCGGGCAATACTGGCAGTTCAGCCAATCCGTCATGTCCGGCTGCAGGCTGCTCGAGCGGGAAGGTTATCGGGCTCGTGGTTTTTGTGACCTTTGCGGCTTACTGGATCACAGAATGGCTCAAGAACACTATTCACACAACCATTGCCGGCGTCTACGGTTCGTGGTATTTCTGCGCCGGCAAGCCAGGTGGTATTCCTCGGGGCGCAACCGCCGGAGCTCTGAGGCGGGCAACGACGTACTCTTTTGGCTCCATCTCATTTGGTAGTCTGATCGTTGCACTGATCAACATGCTCCGACAAGCCTGCAGTATTGCCCAACAGCATGAAGCCGCAGACGGTAACATCATTGGAACCATCATGTTCTGCATTCTTGGCTGCTTCATCAGCCTTTTAGACTGGCTTGTCCAATTCATCAACCGGTACGCATTCTCTCACATCGCACTATACGGCAAGGCATACATCCCGGCAGCCAAAGATACGTGGACAATGATGAAAGATCGTGGCATTGATGCCCTGGTCAACGACTGCCTAGTGGGCCCTGTCCTGACTATGGGAAGCATCTTCGTGGCATACGTCTCGGCACTGCTGGCTTACCTATACCTGGAATACACCCATCCGGCATACAACGACGGGCGCACTTTCACCCCCGTCATCATGGCATTTGCGTTCCTCATCGGTCTGCAGATATGCCAGACTTTTACGACCCCGGTTGGATCGGGAGTCGACACCATCTTTGTGGCAATGGCTTGGGATCCCCAAGTTGCCATGACAGATCATCCCGAGTTCTGGGAGCGGCTCGTGCATGTGTATCCTCGAGTCCAGCAAGTCCTCACTCACGTATGAAGGAGCTGTGAAGGGTGCTATGACTTTTGGTCTAGTGTGTCTCGGTTGGTAGTCGGGCTTTTTGGAACGAACGTTTGTCTTGTTCATTGGCGGCTCATTTCTTTCTGACACACGCCCGAAATACAAATATTACTGCCTCATATGGACGCACTCCAGCGCCCCCAGACACTTGCGCAATGACAGTCAGTGCGTGTTTACGCTTCATTCTAAGGAGTGACTGACAGACGATGATTTCGAAACACTGGTCTGGATTCAAATACAGATAAGCCACGCGGACAGGCACAACTGCATCTCGTCTACGGTACCTTATTTCCTTATCGTGACGAACTGGATCCACGTATGCGCACGAAAAGTCTTGGGCACTTTTCCCCGATCTCCGTCGTCATCGACACGTAATTCTGATGCTGATATAGTCGTACGGGACCAAAGACTATAGGATTCTGTCCGGTACTTTATGTCTCGTGCCCGACTTGGGTCTCGACATGCAGCCATAGCCACGGCAGACCGAGTGGCATCACTGTTCCTTAGTTCTCGGTGACGATGACAGACGCCGTACTTAACCGGTAATATCACAAAGCCCTCTTGCAAAGGCCGAGCTGTCGACCAGACTTTCGAGTCATGCACTGGCAGCGCGGATTTCATGCAGGTCGGTGATTCGCCTGTTGCAAGCATTGGGTTCCCTACTCCAATTGGTTACCGGCTGACCGACGGCTTGTGTAACACAAGTTATTGGTTCGATGGAGGATTTGCTGCCTTGCCCTTACATGTGTCAAGAAGTGATCGGCTAAGCAAACCAAGGCAGGAGATTAGAGCAGCCACTCGCTTGTCGAAGACTCAGGGGTATCCCAAGTTGAATTTGCTTCTCATTGGGTTTCACTGCCCTCAACCGAATGGGAGCCGAGAAGTCCAGCGTGGCACAGTGTGATAGGAAAGGCTCAGACAAGCGGATAATTCCTACTTTGGAAATGTGGTCCGAATGGACGCTCCGCCTGGTGGAAGTGTTGCTCCTCGGACTGCGCCACTGAGGATGAACGACAGGTTAAGCCAGAGATGCCCATCTCAAGGTCGTGCCAGTTTGCGTATTGCATCAATGAACAAGGTGTCGATGGTCCAACACGTCAGCGAGAAGCCCACATGTCTTTCGCCATCCTGGATGCGTAGAATCACCCACTGCTTCTCCAGTATCATTTGTCGCACCTCGAGGCAATGAATGAGGTGCAGATGCTGCGACGCAGGACACACCAAAGGGTAAATCGAAAATCCCCAACACCCTGTACCTTACATGTATAGCTAGCTGCATCTCTTCTTGCATGTCCTGCATGGCCTCCTGTCTACACGCAGCATGCTAATCGCGATCTATCAGCCACGACTTGAGGGATCTTTCAGCGTCTATCAAACTGCCACACATGTTGGTTTCGGAAGGGATAAAAATGAGGCATCAGATTGAAGCCACACGGGATACCGGTCGTTTGGTGGTCCGACAAGGTTCGTCTTCTCTCAGGTTACTTGGGCACGGGCTTGTTGCTGCGTTGCTGCGAGACTAGTTGACCACGGAGAAGCCGTGTACACATTAGATCACTGCGAGTAAGTGAGATGGCGAAAAGGCTTTGGAGGAGAACAATTGGATTTAGTCTATTAGCCACCAACCGGATCTCCGCCAGTCGCATTACGTATTGTAGGGGAGGAAGGCAATGGGGACAGCGCGGAGGGAGCGACGGCTATATTTAGTCGTCTGGTCACTTGTCTCACACGACATTTGTGACGTTATCAAGTAAACTTTGAGAGAGGAATATTGTCCGTATTGTCCACGCATCTTGCTTGGGGTATTCCAAATCACACGTGGTGCTTGGAAATAAATCATGTACCTCGCAGACCAAAAAACTCAAGAGTTCAAGACAAATGCTCGATTTTAGCCGCGCAAGCCGAAGCGATCAGCCACATCATGGTGGCGTTTTTGCCAAACCTGCAACTAAAACACGCATCATTCATCGGCGGGTGCTGAAAAGCCGTAACGTCAGACCGGGGTGTTGCTCTTAGGTGCATGATCGGATAGGAGGATATCGCAACGTCGTTCCAACTTTTTGTTTCATGTGCAACCGCCCAAACTCTTTTGACTACTTGATCGAGTCCGCTGACATTTCTTTGGGTCCCTTGACGGCCTCGATGAGAAGATGAGGGGGTGTGCGGCCGTTCGCTATGACCGACCGGGGGCTGGTCTCTTTGGGGGTCATGCGGTAGTCTTTATATGTTCCGTACTTGTACAGGGGCCGGGCTGACAGCCTTCCTTTCGGCGAGCGGATCAGCAGGGCTGTGCCTCGTTGGCCCCGATTTCGTACATAAGCTGAGCTTTGCTTGGAACGGAGCTTTTCGAGAGGAAGAGAGAGACGGAGAAAGAGGGAGTTCCGTTGGTGCCGTCACTTTGTTCGTCCTGAGTAAGATCTGGATTCCTTCATCTGGGGCGAATCAGCCATACTTCATTATGGTTACGAATACACCTCTCAAATTTAGCTTGATTTTCCTTTTTTCGTGCGATTGGTGGAAGCATCCAGCCTCCAGCCTCTTCTCCCCCTCGAACCCAAATCTCCTCAGGTTTGGAGGTACCGTGCTGCCATGGTTATGTCGCACCACCACCGCTCACCCACCAATCGCCTTGCCAAGGCGTCGCAACAGCAGATGGTTTGTTTGCCTCTGGTTTGCCAGACCTCGGTATGTCCCGACCTTTATTTTTCGTGGCAAATCTGGGTGGATGTGGTCTGTTTGAGTGTCTGAGAAAGGAGGAGAAGAGAAGCGAGCGAGAGGAGGTGATGGTGGCCTGTTGTTAGCGAGGCGTGGAACTTTTGGGGGGAGAGGGAGGGACGGATGTTTAGGAAACGCCAGACGGTAAATGCCTGCACGGTGAGTCGGGGAACTTTTGCTCCCTCATGGCCAACTACTACTTCTCTTTCTTTTTTTTTGCCTTTTGTCCATCCGTGCCATGGCCATTTTTGAACAATCGTGAGCCATTCCTTTGCCCCCAAGGAGCTGCCCAATGAAATGACTCATCACTTGGGGGACAAGAGGATTCCTTCTTGGAACCGCGACGGCGACTCGTAATAGTCATGTGGATTAGCCAAATATGGAGACATCGTCATCCCCCCTCCCCGGTTGGGAGTTGGTCTTCAGATGCTCGACACACAACCCTGGTTCCAGGCTCCCACGACAGTTCTCGTCAGGCATGCAGGTCAGCTGTACTTGTAACTTGTATGGGTTGATGGAACCTTAGTGCTATAAAATGCAGGTTGCGCCAACACTCCCCTCCCCCCTCCACACACCCCCCCTCTTGGTCGCTATGATCTCGCCGCAGTGTGGCGCATGATTTGCTACTGGAAGCCACGGTCCTGGGACAAGCTCGCGTTCGCGCGTCTACTATTTCCAAAAGGTCAGATACTTAACCTGGTGAGGCATACCTGATTTTCGAATCATCATGTTGCACAGCCTTGCAGGCAACAGAGCGTGTTGTCAAGCCATCTTCCACACTATATCTCCAGGCGATTCAAGGTACTTTCTGCCATGTCGCTCGCTTGAACTGTCATCGCGCCCAGTGTCCAGCTCAGCATCACCATCACTATCACTTTCACTCTCATCGGCATCAGCTTCAGCATTACCATCTCACATCTCCCATCCAACCACCGATCATCATGATTATGAGAGATAACTATCCAGTCTCGCCTCCAAGCGACTACGATACAACGACATACACATCGATATCCACATCCACGCCGGACCAGAAGAAAGCGCACATCACCATCATGGCAGAGGAGATGATCTCTTCGCTGCCGGAAACATCCGTCACATCCGTCAAGATTCAGGGAGCCTTCCGTCGCACCAGGTCACCCCCCCGCAACGAGCAAGGCCAGATGGTATGCGACCACATTAACTGTCGTGGCAAAAACCAAACATTCAAACGCGTCTGCGAATGGAACAAGCACATGGACAGACACGAGAGGCCTTACAAGTGTCGAGAGGCCGGCTGCGAACTCAATCCCGGATTTACCTACTCGGGCGGGCTCCTGAGGCACCAAAGGGAAGTTCACAAAATGCACCTGTCGACCAAGCAGCCGCTGTTCTGTCCGTTTCCCAACTGTAACCGGAGCTCGGGCACCGGCTTCACCAGGAAGGAAAACCTCGAGGAGCACAAACGGCGCCGACACTTGGAAGAGTTGTCCGATCACGGCCCAGGCGACGCGGCCTCGCAGCCTGTTGTGGGCACGGTGTCGAGCTCGACCATGGTCCAAGAGCCCGCAGTCAAGCGACGGAGGATCTCGGCGGCTACAGACATGCTAGGGTCGGTGCAGGGGCTGCAAGTACAGCCTCAGCAGCATCAGCAGCAACAACATCTACAAGTGGGCAGCGAGGTTGCACCCACTCCTATTGACAACATTGTCGGAAGCGCCGAGAGCCAGTTGATCCAACATCTCAGGGATGAGCTGCGACAGAAAGAGGATTTTATCCGCCGCCAGGCTGCCGAGATCCATCGCCTCCAGAATCTGCTACGCAGTTTGCCACCGCAGGCGATCTACCACATGCAGAGCCGGATGCCTGGCAGTGGCGTCGGCTGAAGCGTACCTAATTGCCCGGGAGGTTTCTTGTTCGGTCGAGCCGGCGTTGGTGAACCTGCAAAGGGAATAAGGAATAATACATTACGACACTATTACTCACACACAGTCACGCAGACACTCTCATACACACACATGACACAGGGAAGGATTTCTATGGGAAAGGAGGAGTAAGAGGTTAGGGCGGGAACAATATCGTCGCTGCTCCGTCATTTTTGTCTTTGCAAGATACCACGATACCATCGCCACGCAGGCTCATACGTATTACGCACACGCAACATGCATGCGCACGCGTACGCGCACCACGCAAGTTTCTTTGATTGTACTTTTGCACCATGACCCTCTCTACTACTACGACATTGCCACCATTATTGCCACTGCCATTCACTACTCCTCCTAATATTCTTGTTAGAACGTCACGGCGGTCGACTCGTCGTGGCTTGGCGAGGCTATCTGAGATAGATAGATACATACCTAGGTACTTTGTTCTCTACCCTCTCTCCTGGTTTGAGAATGGTAGAGGAAACAATGACAATTAGCTGATCTGATTTAATTTGCAAGTGAACCGATTTTGAAATTAAACCGCGAGTGAGAGTGAGATTTAGTCTGAGAGACACGGTTCCTCTGCATACGGGTGTATGTATATGACAGAGGTAGGCTCGTAACACACAGGGAGTATTCTCGTCTCTGTTCCCGCGATGGCGATGGTCCAAGTCGAAGTCGATGTCGACGTTATCGTCGTCGTCGTCGTCGTCATTGTCATCTCGATCTCGTCGATGCAATGCATAACAAAGTCTCGGTCGATGAGGTGCCGGGACAGGGAGCCAGGCATTCAGGCAGTCAGGCACAGTTCGGGCACCGGGCACGCCAGACCCAGAGGCCCGGAGGTACCCGGAGATACCGAGACCTAGAGGTATACGAACATAAGCAGTGTACTCAGTACTCGCAACTCGGTAGTGTACTCGGTAGTGTAGTGTGCCTTGCAGGTACTCTTCCATGCCCTCTGTGCCATGCCCCTTCTGTGAGTGAGTGAGTCGCTAAGTCACTCGCTACAAGGACTTGTAGGTAACCGGATAGCCGTGGTTATGGCCTGGTGTCGAGTACGAGGACAGATAAAGGCGCAGGTACAGGTAGGCCGGTGGACACCAAAGGACCTCGTAGTCCAAGTACCAGTAGGTACCTAGGCAACTAATGTGCTAGCATGGACAAGGACAAGTAGAAAGCCGAGCTAGGTAAGCAAGTAGGATAGGCAGACAGCCCGAGACAGCCAGATACGAGGTACCTCGATGTACCGAGTCGATGTATACTTTGTAGCTACATGTGTCTGCTCGACAAGGCAGAAATGGTCCTTCCCGCCCCCAGACCGTTTGGTCCCCACGAGTACGCGTAGCAGTTTTAGGCAAGTACAGTTGTCACTAAAACCTAACCTTACAAGTCATCGACGTCGTGGCGAATGACTGGGATGAGTAACTAAGTTAACTAAAGTTCAGTGAGTTCAGCCGTGCAAGGCCAGGCGTACCTTCCGGGAAGGGGGGGGGGGGGGAAAGCACGGGAGGTTAAGGAAAAGCCAAGGCCACGCACAAGGCAGAGCAAGAACAAAGCCTCTCGAAGCGGCGGGGATGGAGAAGCCAAGAGTAGTGAGCCACGAGTGGCGCTACCTGCGTACCTAGAGTAGTAATTCTTGTTTACAGGTCGCCACTGTGAATTATACTTTATGGTCCTCGCACTCAATACGAGGCTACCTGTACCTGGTGACATACAGTGGTGACTACATACCTCGTACTCATAGTCGCTAAGTAGGTGGCTACCTAGTGGCTGCGAGCACTCGGTATGACTTAAACCTCGTATACCTACTAAGTGCTTGTACCTAGGCTAGCCAGGCATGTGCCTAGGTTCAAACAAGGCGTCAGCCCATCCTACGAGTTACCGAGTAGTGTACCAACCAGTAGTGGTCCAGGCAGCAGTGCTTCCTACTTGTATGTACAAGGACTCGTGCGCGGCACTCGCGGCAACTGCTGACGCCTCGAAACCTTCCGAGGGGGCCGCGGTACCGAGGACTCGGGACTCGCTCGCATTACACCTTTCTACAGAGTACGAGGTACCTGACCCCGTATCGCCTACTTGTACATGTGTGAGGGACTTGGACACGAGCAGCTCGACACTCCCTCGAGCGAGTCGTCAACTACAGCTGTTGTTGGAGCTGCGTGGGTGCCTGTTGTCTGGCTCTTGGTGTTGTAGTCGTACTCCTCTCCTGGTGCCGCGTCCCTCTATCATCTCCCTGCGGGTACGAGGTACATTGTGCAGCAAAGTGCTCATGCTTCCCATCACCTCTGTGGTACAGTTACTGTTACTCTTATCCTACCCTCAATCGCAAGTGCTCACTCACTCATTTCCCATTGCTTTCTTTCGTTCTCTCTCATCCCACCTCTTTTCGCCCTTTTTGTCCTTTTTCTTTTCTTCTTTCCCTTGTTAACCCCTTCATATTTTCTTTTCTTCTTCTCGCGTCCTCCGATACCCTCGCCACTTTACTCGCCACCACCGACTGAAAACCCCTCAAACCCTTACCCGTAAAGAGCCAGCCCGCTCTGTCTGTGGCGCAGAACCAATGAAATCACGATAAATGACTCGGGGGCTCGGCCACTTCGGTATGGGCGACACGAGTATAAGCAAAAGCAAAGACCAAGTAAAGGCCAAAGAAAGAAGGATGAGCTAGGACGAATTGAGAAGCCAGGTTGGACTGAGACACTGAGGACGTCCTCTGTCCGGATACAGGGTATGTACAAGCACTTGTACAAGTAAAAGGGAGTCTAGCCTTGTACTCTGATGACTCGTGGCCTCATCAGAGGAATACAGATTAGGTCAGGTGACCCGACCCGACCACCCCGACCCGGCCGTGCCAGCCCGGCTTCGACTTGGGCTTCGGCAGGTCAGATGATCATCAATCAACTACGCCTCATGCCCTCGTGTTTTCCTGCCTGTACGAGGACAAGGACGAGTTCTTTGTATCTCTTGTCTCAGGTTTGTCGTTGCTTGTTCACCATCATGGATGGGGACTCGTATCTCGTCCAGAGTCAAGAGTCATGAGGGATTAAGGCTCCACTTTCGTCTCTCTTTCGTTGGATCTCTTTGGTCTCTGCAGAAAGAAAGAAAACCATCAGTCCATCATGTTTCGTCCTCGATCATGCTGTCATCCCATCGTCCCGTCATCCTATCGTCGCATCATCTCATCCATCATTCAACTGTTTTGAATACCAAGACAATTCCTCAAGAGTCCGATCAAGTCCAGCCAGTCCAGTCCAGTCTCCGATCCAGGAAATGGTGCCCCCTTCCCCCTCAAAGGCCTTGACGTAAAGGGGACTCTCGTGTGTCTCATGACCATCGCTTCAATCGCATGATACTCTCATCAAAGATTCCTGTTCTCGTAATCATACTGGTCCTTGGATCTGGGGTAAGCCGCAGACCTCCCATCGCTGTTGCCTTGGCTTTTCGCCTGTTTGTTTGAACCCGGCAAGTTCTATCCATTCCATCCCTTCCCTAGTACGAGTATACCTAGTATAACATTCCCGTTACAGGGCTAGGCAGGGCTGGCCTGACCTGGACTGGGCTGGCCTAGCCTGGCTCCCTCGCCGTTTTCTCCCTGGTCCAACCGTTGGCCGTGTCATGTCCCCCACGGACAGTCCCTCCGTCTGTATAGCCCTGACACTTTCCAGCTCGGTCCGCCTGTGTCTTGGGGAGGGAAAACCGGGTTCGGCAGCAAGCATCCCCGACTGGACTGGATATAAGTTCCGGGCTTGGTTTTGTTCGACAACTTAGCACGCCTCGACTCGACTGGACTCGACTCGATGCTGCTCAGATTCGAGTCGCTGTCATTTTGTACAAGGCAGGTAATCAAATCGACGATCTCGAGTCCGAGGTTGACTACCAGTACCACGTCTGCCACGTGGCGGGTGGCGACTTGCAAGAAAGAGCACACGCGGCTCTTTGCTCTCGGCGACCACCACCAGCATGCACTTGTACTTGTACGTGGACAATGTGGACAACAAGCAACTCCAAAATTCCCAGAATCCCCGTCATGGTGTGTTATTCCAATTCGTGAATCCGGATTCTGCCTGCCACCTCGGGAAAGCTCTTCAAGAAGCGACTTCCAACACTCCAGTGATCGTAAATGACCACATGGTCGATGAATCTCTGGGTCAAGACGGTGGCCCCCGTCAATGCGTCCTGCTCAACAGCCGAGTCGAGAGTGTGAGACCAGTTAACACCCCATTCCGCCTGGATCAGAGGCGTGAGCCAGTCCCGCAGTTTGTGGATTGCGGCATCTCGGACCGGGGGTCTGGGGTTCATATTAGCATTTTCTCTGCAAAAACGATAGTGCCACAAGAAAGAGAGCCTACCTACAATGGTATTGTTTCGATCGCGCCGATGTGCGGAACCATGCATTGTGCCGGTGTCGGTTTCATCATGTCCGGGAGTTTCTGGTAATGTTCCAGCGTAGGGACCAGCAGCCACTATGGAAATTCTTGTCAGTTTGTGAACTGGGATGTAATTCTGAACCTTTCCAACTCACTCGCATCATGTGTGTAAGCAAATAGGCCGAAGCCAGACGGACAAAGATGTCGTTGTCAAAACTTCGCGAGACTTCGCATGCCCACGACGCACAGTCGAATTTGTCCGTCGCTCGACGGGGGCGGAAGAACAAATCGACAGCCACCTTCTCTGTAGTGCCCAGGACATCGGACACCGGGACACCACTTTCAAGCATGCGCCGCGCCCCGTTCACATAGTCTGTGTAGGTGCGGCTCATCGGCGAGTCGTCGGGGACCACCAGTGGAAGGACGAGGTGTCTAGGGATCCTGAGCCTGGTGACCTGATCTTCCTGCGCCACACACAAATCCCATTCGTTCAATCTCGGTTGCGCAGTGGGAAAATTCGTGACCAGTTCAAAGTAGGGCGTTGCAGGCGAGGCGGTCAGCGGCAGCGCGCTGCCGCTGGCCATGTCGGTGGCGATTCGGGGGTATTTGGATGACTGTCTCGATAAGCTAGTCGGTGGTGACGGCGATTCTGAGGCGACTGTATCGGTTGGCTCTCTCTTGAACCCTCCTTGGGATAATCGTCGAGGGCCCGGTGCCAACTAAAGGTGGGATTTCAGGCATTAGTGCATTCTCATCAAGGGCAAAAGCACGCAGGCAGGACGGCAGGGCTTCGCTAGGTCTAGGCATTTATGAGTCGTGTGATGGTCTGTCTCACTTGCGGGATCGCGGGCTTCAGGCAGCATGAACGATTTCGTGGCGACTCCACGAAAGTGGTGCAGGCACTCACATGTGGGCGCTCCTCCAACCGAGCACTTTGCGATCGTAAGTGCAGTACTGGGTGCCACGCGGCACGTTCATCAACACCAGGTGGACTTATGCTAGAATCCATTCCCTCCCAGGAACTCTTTCCCTCTAACGAGCCAAGGGACAAGCCCACCCTTTCGTCGGAGCGCAGTGCCAGAAACTGACGCAAAATGGCCTCGCCTTCTAGAGGGGATGCATGCTTGAGTGAGGTCAGTAAACTAGCGATTGACATGGAAGCGTCGGGGGATTTGCCCTTTGCTGATTCTGAGGTGAGCGATCCCAAGCTCGAGGTATCAGCGGGACTTTTTCTGGCATCCACCAGGGATTCAGACCCTTCTATGTGGGATGACATGATGTCGTCGCCATCTTCGTCTTCGTTCCGGTGCGCGTAATGATATAGGTTGTTGGTGATTTCCTGATTTGACGCGCCGCTGCGGATAAGCTCGAATATTGCTTCGAGGCGGGGCGAGGGACCCTCGCGGATGCCATCGAGTAAGCTGTTCAAGGCATCCTGATAAGTCCTCGACTCGTCCAAGGTGCGCTGAAAAGCAGCCCTGCGTCTCATATCCAGCGACAGGTCGATCACACACTCGGTACCAAGGGTTTCACACAACTGGCAGGGTGCCGGCCCGCCTGTACATTTCGTTTTTCGTTTCTTGCAAGCTTCGCAGGCGGCAGAGATACGAGCACTGGATGGTTTCTTCCGCGGAGGTTTGGAGAGAGACTCTTTCGCCGGCTTGATGGGCCGCGCACTGGGTGGCGAAGGCATTTGCTATGCCTCTGTCTCTGTTTCTCACGCTTCCAGGGTGATTGCACCGTTGTTTTCTATGTGCACCTATCTGTCCCCATAGCGCAGCGCCGAGGGTTATGTAATTGAGTCCGTTCCTTCCGGTTTGCTTTTCGACGCGGGTTGAGTTGTTAGCAGGATGGCGTGCAAAGCCAATTGGGTAATTGGAGGGTTGTCAGTCTTGATGTGCGGGCAAGGATAGTATTTCAGATGAATACATTTTAAACGAGAAGAGAGAGACAGGGAAAGAGAAAAGAAGGCGAGAGGAAAACAATGACGAGGGACTGTTTGTCTTGGGCCAACTTTCTGGTTCCCCCTGCGATCGGGCTTCTCATTCTGGGCTTAGTACGAGTTGAATCGAGTACTGCTGCAGCAGCGGCGAAAAAAGGTGATAAAATGGCTATTCGAGGTTGCCAGCAGTAGTAATTAGCTAGCAAACCGCAGCCCAGTCGAGTGGTCCTTAGGGCGCAGGGTCTGGTAGTCCAATAGCGTGCAGAAGAGCCGAGTGGAGGACCCTGTGGGAGTCAGGTCCGAGTCAGGTGACCTGGAAATCTACATCCAGACAAAAGTGATTGGTCCAGACGTTGAGCAAGTGAAGAGTTGTGGGGCTCGCCCACAGTAACTTTGTGCTGACCTGACCTACTTTAGGGGCATGGGTGTGGGTTTTGACCCCGAGGGGCCATCCCCAATGGCGGCGCCTTATGGAAAGCAACTAGCGACCATATCCAGTGCAGAGCTCTTGAAGTTTAAAAGATGGAGGTTAAAGGACAGAGAGCAAGGTAGAGACAGTAACTCGTAGAATGGATGGTAATCGAAGGCGACCAAGGGATTAGTTTGTCCCCTTCCTCCGGGAGGTGTGCGTGCGCTAGGTCCCGAGCGCTGTCTGTGTTAGGCTGTGAAACACAACATGGAGGTCAGGGTGGTGGGCAATCGAGGACGATCGATCAACCACGCCAATGATTTCTACACCTTGGTACTGCAGCAGCTGAGCAACAGGTGGGCAGGTGCGAAAATGCGCAGGGATGGCGTACGCTGGATGACGGTAAGGACGTCATTAGCTCCGAACTAGCGCCCTGCCTAGTGCTTTACTCTGGGTCTCCCCCTCTCCACCCGGGCCTATCACCGGCATGCACCGGGTAGTTTGGAGGGATCACCATCCACATGGAATCTGGGTGCCGATCGACTGCCCGGAATAAAGTTCCAGGGGATCCACATGACACACCAACCCCAACACAACCCCCTACAAATACCTCGTACACCACCATGAACACGCACTCGTATACGAAACATGCCTTCCAGAGGCCCTTGTGCCTCTACCCCCTTGTCTGGTTCTGTATAATGACGTATGTTTCTCGGTTGCGGGCGAGGATGTGTGGTTACCCTGTCCTCCGAAAGGGGGGTTGAAGATCGAGGCTGGGACCCTGTAGAGAAGGAGACCCGACCCATAACCCTTTGCCGGATTGCCAGTATTAGCAGCGATCAACATCGCTTGTCACAAACACAAGACCCTCCCTCCCCGCCGCAGGGACTCCTCGAGAAAAAGGAAAAGGAATCCACAAGGAAAAGTTTCCCTCAACCCTTGATGTCTTTTCTAGCTTGCCCGCCAAGAAATTGGAATAAAATGATCCGGTTGTTTGGGGAACGACAGGATTCGTCTCAAGTCGATTGACTTACACCAAAGGAAGGGAATGGGGTTTCTATGGTCTCTTTTCCTCTGAAGGGTTTCTCTTCGCGGGAGAATTCTCGCTCTTTTCCCTCGAAGTACATCGGCATTTCTATCGCGTATTCTTTCTCGTGATAACGTGGAAATTTCATGAGGCTTGCTTGGTGTGCATGAATGTCCTGCTACATACCTACGTGGCTGAAGTGAATACGAGCAGATAGATAGAGGAGCTAATGAGGGTAGAAGACCTCGGTGATTCTGCGATCGCGATGGACAGATTGAACAACTTTTTTGGCCGCGATATTGCCCATGTCGTATTTGTTCCAACTACGACCTGCAAACCACTGTTATGGTGTCCGCGACATGTTTGTCCCCTACACCTCTCAACTTACCAAACTGGGTAGGCAAGTAAAATAAGATTGGACGAGACCGCTCGTTTAAGGGCTGGAATCGAGACCAAACGAGAAAAACATCTAACCTGGTGCCTACCTAGGAGGTAATCAGGAAAGGTGCCCTTAGTTCCTCTCTGGCCTGCAGGACCCATGTTAATTTCCAAGCAGGTCCTTGGCCCGCCTGTGTGCGGAGGTGGTGAAGTTTGTCCGCTCCTCTGGTTGTGGGAATATTATTGATGGTCGCGCGGCGGTGTAAGGGGGCCTGGAAGATTGTTCCGGGCGGATGAAAGATCCAGGTTGGCGTTCTTACCCAGCCTACCTCCCTTTTTGTTTGTTTGTGCAAAAGCCGCACAGGATGTTTGAAGGGGGATCAGGGATAAAACGCGTAAACGAAGGGAGTCGAGGCATTGTTGTCTCTTCCGCCTTTTGTCGATCACTTTTCCTCCTCTCCTCGCCAGGGTTCATTGAGTTAAGCGACAAACTGAAATGTAGCCATTGAGATCGAGACGCCAAAGAGAAGCGGCGAGGTATTCGAGAGAGCCCTTCTACTTTGTTGGGGGTGATCAACATAGTATTATGTTTGCTAAGCTATGTCGTATTATCTCATATTATCTCAAAATATCCCATGTCATGCCAAACGCTTGTCCACAAAGTGTCCAAATTGCAGATCTTGAAAAGGTCGAATCTAGATCCAGATCCAGATTTGCGGTAATACCATGTGCGGTGCTCGTGCAGAATAGCCCAATGCCTTGTGCGCCTGATCGCTAACATCATTCATGTGCCCACGCATCTTTCTCGCGTAAGAGGACATCGCTTAAGAGGACAAACCATGTCAAAGAAAACTCATGAGAACGAGAGTGAGTGCCGACACCTTGTCTCTGGGTTGCTCTACGCTATCCCCGTTGTAGTGGCACCGGGATCTTTTATCCGTCGCCAAATTCCAGATCTCGGGTCTTCATATCGCCAGCGCTCCTGTAGCAGGGAACTGACATTCTGCTCCAGCCTTTGCCGTATGCCCTCCACCTTGACATCGTCCATCTGCAACTCGGACAGTTGGCCTTCGGTGGTGAGGAACACCACACTGTGTGCAATCAGCGACCACGACGTCTCGCATTCGTTCCACGGATCATGAATGTCTATCGCGCCGCCCGCCAGCTCGATCTCGTCGCGGAACACCGTGCTGTGCGGCTCTGGACACAGCTTGACGAACAGCCGCCGGAGCCGTCGCATCTTGCGCACACTTTTGAGCACTTCGTCTACGTGGTTGTAGAAGGGGAAGATGGATATGAAGTCGAAACTCAATAGGTTGTTGAACAGCGCATCTCCAGCAGCCGAGTTGTTGGAGTGCAGCGCCGTTAGCAGAGACGGCGTTCGCCGCAAGAAAAATTCGTAGGTCGTGTACGCCAACAGGCTGGACCCTTCGTTAACAACCATGTTTTGCCATGGTCGCGCAACTAGGAAATTCGGAAGATCATCGTAGTCGATCGGCGTCCGGGCGGCTTCTAGAGTCTGGTCAAGCCGGAGGATTTGGAAGGCCATGTCAAAGGCCCAGGCGTCGCTGGTCCACGAACAGATCCCCGTCAGCTCGGTTAGGATCTCGGGAGCGGCAACGATACCGAAGCGGGTCGCAGGAACTTCGTTGAGCAAGCGTGCCCACCAGGCTGGATGAATGTGGTTGTAATGGCCTGGCACGTGGGCGACAACACTGACGACATATTGGTTCAGGTTATGCCTCTTGAGGAAGGAGAGAAAGTCGCTCAGTAGTAGCGGATGGAGCACGGAGTGCTTGAAGAGGACGGGGAGAGTAAGGGTGCGGAGAAGGCGGCACGTCAATGTCAAGTTCTTCAGGGCATGCTGGCGGTGCAATGATGTTGGGATGCTGGTCAACTCGATGCCTGCCTCAGACTCGAAGGGAATCAGACCCGACTTGGGTTTCTGCAAGATGTCGGCATCAAAGGGGCTGGGGGCGTCGAGGAATGAGATGATGCGGCTGAGGATCTCGTTGGGGTGTTGGAGGAAATTCATCTGTGTTAAGTTGTCGTTGATCTCGCTGCTCTTGAAGGTTCAGATGTCAGATATGCTCGCGTGCACTGGACGGAGATGCGATCAATGACGGGGAACAGTTCCGTTTCCCAGGGGCAAGTGAGACAGCCTGACAGCCGACTCACTCGATGTCTCAAGATGACATTTACCTGCTGTCTGATGGTCAGCGGTAACACGATCGATGATCACAAGGTGGACAAGTATGTGTAGGTGTCGTCTTGGTCTCATTTCATTGCCGTCGTTGAACTCGGACAGACTTCTAGACCCGACCTGAGACACAGGGCTCACCTTGGAGATGTCCCTGCAGCCTTTAGTTCTTGGGTCCTTTAAGTAGGAGTGTTGATTGGCCCGGGTGGACAAATATAGGCGGAGACTCTGAGCAGGGAGAGACACTGACCAAGTCGTGTTTGTCATTCTCCTCGCCAACGCCACCATCGCCATCGTCGTCACACTTTCCCCGCAGGACGCAGGCTCATTTCCTCCCTGCAATCTACCCCTCTTTCACTGCCACGACTTGCCTCCTGTGCCTGTGCCTCTCCTCATCTCAACAGACCACCATTCTCCACGCCGTAATTGTACCAGACTCGTCTCCAGGCGCCTCAGGCCCAGCGATTGGCCTGATGTTTCTTGCCTGACTCTTTACCACAACCACACAACCAACCCTGAAAACTTTTTGCCCAGGCGCGGGGTAAGGGTGTCGTTGTTGGCGCTTTGTGTACAAAAGGTTTGTTTACGTAGCCAGTTCTTCTTCCGCACTGTCCAGAATAGCTCGTATAAGCTACTTGTCCAGTGAGAGATAGTTTTCCTGCGCCGTAGTGTTTGAGGGACAGCTTGTCAAGTACAAGAACCACGAGATCCTACGCTCATCCATATCTCCAGAAACTACAGTTCAACACGCCTACCTGACAGCTACCATGTCCTTCCCTCTGCACCGTAACCCGCCCTTTCGCGCCGAACACCTTGGCTCCCTCCTGCGCACTGACAAGCTGCTCGACACGCGCCATGCCTGGGAGGCCGGGAAGGCGTCGGCTGAAGCTCTGCAGGAGATCGAGGACGTCGACATCAAGGACATCGTGAAGCTACAGCTCGAGCTGGGGTTCCAAGCCCTCACCGATGGCGAATACAGAAGACATATGTTCTGGGGATCATTTTTCCCCGGGCTAGAGGGAATGACCGAGATTGAACACCCGGATCCAGACCTCTTCCGTATGTATATCCCAGACATCGCCGCCTTCACGGAGGAGGGCTACAAACCCGGCGAGACGGTGTTGTGCACGGGCAAGATCAGGCACAAGGGCAGCACCTACACCGCCCAATTTGACTTCCTCAAAGGACTCGTACCCCAGTCCCAGTGGAAGAACCTCAAGCTCACCCTTGCCGCCCCTAACTGGTATCATCTCAGGTACAAGCAGGGTAAAGCGTATCCCGCCGACGTGTACAAGAACGATGATGAGTACTTTGCCGACATTGCCAAGGCGTACCAAGAGGAACTGAGAATTTTGTACGACCATGGATTGAGAAATGTGCAGTTTGATGATCCCAATTTGGCTTGTAAGTGGGCAGGTTGAAATCCACTCTGTAGTGTCAACCACTGGCGTGGAGACGTTTCCAGCATGAATTGACGCTTTTATTTTCTCGTACAGATTTCTGCTCCGAAGCCATGATCGCTGGTTGGGGAAAAGACCCTCTAAACACCTACTCCACCGACGAGCTTCTCGCCAAGTACATCGACCTGTACAATGCATGCATCTCTCAAATTCCCTCAGACATGCATGTCGGCGTCCACCTCTGTCGGGGCAACTTTGTCAACTCGCGCCACTTCTCCGAGGGTGGCTACGACCGTATCGCCACCCTACTCTTCCAGAAGCTCAACATGCATACGTATTACCTGGAATACGACACCCCGCGGGCTGGCGGCTTTGAACCGCTACAGCACCTGCCCAAGAACAAGAACGTCATTCTGGGTGTGGTGACAAGTAAATTTCCCAAGATGGAGGACGAGGAAGAGATGGTGAAGCGGATCAAAGAGGCTGCCGGCTGGATGTGCAAGGGTACGGGGGAGAGTGAGAAAGAAGCTCTCAACAGGTGTGGTGTCAGTCCGCAGTGCGGGTTTGCGAGCCATTCGAGCGGTAACGCAGTCAAGAGAGCGGATATGGTCGAGAAGTTGAAGTTGGTGAGGAGGATTGCGGATCGCATCTGGCCTGGGGAGCCGTAACTGGGAGAATCCAAGAGATTGTCGATACTCGGCAGAACTTGCTTGGACCGAGACGTCGAGGATCACGTTCTGGTCGAAAGGGGCCTTTTGACGGGGACCGCATGAACGAGTTGGGCTTCAACAGTCCCGGACGCGGAGTATAGATCAAAAGTTGACGGTCGACTTTGCTGCGTATGAAATCACTTGGGGAGTTGCATTCAACACCGCTCTGAGTAGTAAATAATGAGCATCGAAGAGCTTTCTCATGTCCTGGCTAGCGAGATTTTGGGAAGAAATTTCCGACAATACTTCGTAAAATGTCTCTCTGCAATTCACCAGCAACAATAGCCGTCTCCTGGTTTGAACCTAGGATATATCACACTTCAGTGCTTGTGCGTTCGAGACACTCGATCTCCTCGGTAAATGAGGCTGCGGATCAGCGACCATCGTTTCGAGCACCAACGGCATGATCGGCCAAATCTTTCGACGGTCTCCCTTGGTCCTCCATGTGTTGGAGCAACCTGGTTGCAGTAGCGACGGTAATGTCATGGTGCTTTGTTGTGGCGGCCGGGTTCGTCACGTGGATAGCCCAGCGCGTGAGGATCTCGTCATCCGCGGGGACTTGCTCCGCGGCGTTGTCCAGCAGGAGGGAAATGATGCTTCCTTGCAGGTCTGTCCCTTTCGTGGGGTCTTGTCCTCTTTCGCATACCAGGTGGAACAGTCGCAACGGCAGTGGTTGGTCCGGGTATTCATGCTTCACGATCGAGTTATATACGTCGATCAGCACTTCAAGAGCCATTCTGTTACCCTCTCGGACGGCATTCGCCATGCCCTCGAATGTTGCTTGCGGCGAAGGACCCCTCCGGATGGGACCCCAGTCCTTGTTGTCCGGCAGGCTGCTATCTCTGATGTCCAGGGCTCGGAGCAACAGCTGGAGGAGTCCGATATCCCTGTACGTCCATGTTTTTCGGCGGACGAGGTATTCTGGAATGATGTGTACTGCGAGTACACTCTCCATCAAACGCTCGAGCCAGACCTCTTTAGGTTGTGGCTGAGACCGGACCGGGAGGTCTGAGAGATATGTAGTCTTGATGAATAGGGATGGTGATGTATTTATGCTATCATATGTCACTTCCCCAAGCCAATGTATGTCTGGAATGGCTAACCCAAAGCTCAAGTACTCTTGCATGCCGATTTTATCGTCAATCGCTGGGAGAAGGATATCGAGGTCGGGAAGCTGGGTAGATTGACCACCTCGCGTCCAGAGGATCCCTGCAGATCTTGCAGCTGTCAGCAGCTCTCTTTCACGGTGCCAGTGTCGGACCATGGCCAATCTGTTCAGCGCCGGGATGCAAGACTGGAGAAATTCGGGAGTGCACCATCTGGTGACCAATATGGCTTCCTGTAGACGTCGCTGTTCGTCGAATCCAATCAATCTGAAAGTTGCAGGCGAGAAGTGGCGAGTCTCCACGTAACTCATTTCATCTGCTTCAAAAAAGGCGAATAGAACCAGTACAGAATAGACGGAAGGTCTTGACAGAGCTCTGGCTAGATGTACCGATGCCCTGGGGAGATTCAACTCCAAGCAATGGAAAAAGATCTGCTCGATGATCTCCACTGGCAGTGATTCGAGAGCGGATACTTTCTTTCGAGGTTTGATCTCTCCGGTGAGCTGTTCGTGGACAAGGTTGGCTCGTAGGGTTCGAGCTGTGCGAGAAGGCTTGAGTTGGTTTACTCGTTTCATAGGTCGTCCTCGTCTATGCCGAACACCATCGTTGGGGTCTGAGGTCGTGTCTCCGCCACGACGCATGTGCTTCCGAGGCATCAACATCTTGATTTACTGAGGCAAATCACGAGGGCCAGCGGGTGACAGGCTGAGATATTCGCAGATAGGGAGCGCGTTGACATCAAGGAATGGATACACGTTCGATCACCAGGTTGAGAGGCTCTCAGGTTGCCTTGTGGAACCAGGAAAGTCTGTGACACTAATGCCTTGGCAAAAACTTGCTGTGGTTTGTCATTGCAAATTGACTTACATCACCTTCCGTGTCGTCCACTCGTTGCGAAACCCTCGTTTGTCGACGAAGCTACAATATGTACCTCGTCAATATCCTCACTTGTGAGGTCCTGCATATAATTTCACGATGCTCGCTCAAGTCGAGAGATTGGCGACGCTTTCACGAACCGTTGAAACGTCCAGGGTCTTCGACAAACAAGCTCAGCACCAAACACTCTCTGCCAGAACTGGGTGATTCTGTGCAGTGCTGAGAGCTGTGAGAGCGCAGGTGGCTCGCCAACGCCAGTCGTGAAGGACTCCCAACATCATAACTCCCTCTGGCATCCAGGCTAACTCATGCATCTCTTTTCTTCCTCGTACTCGTACAACAAAATGCTCCCTCCACCAGCCCTGCGACGCGTTCGACGCTGGCACTGACATGAAAAGAACTTGAGGTTCGCGAACCCACCGAAAAAGCAATCTACGAGTATACCAGTGTCATAGACGCATGTGCCACGTGGGGACTTTGGACTTTTTGTCGGGCGGGTGGTGGTGGTCCTTTTCGCCTGGCGCACGAGGGCGGGAAGCTTTCCCACACAAAACTTTTGTGAGACTTTTGTTCGGATGTTACCAGCGAGGACCGCCGCGGGAAAAGGGGGACGGCAGTGCATTTCAATGCAAAAGGTAACATGCATGGCCCACATGTCCTCGTACATGCTGTCGACAACGACGCCAGGCAGACTCTACTCGGTACGTATAAGTACATACCTACCAAGGTAGCCTAGGTAGTACCGTACCTGGTACCTACCTAGCTATATCCACACCGCAAAGACCGCACTTGATCGGTTAGTTGGTTCCATGCGCATCAAGATTGCCTTGGCCCTAACGCAAGGTAGGACACAACGAGCAGGTACTCCGTATGCACTCATGCTTGGGCGTCGGGTCGGTGTCAACGGAGGTCCACAAGAAAAGATTCGTGAGGCTGAAAGAGACACTACTTGTACGACTCGACGAGTAGGTTGATACCTAAATGCCAAGAGGTAAGGCGCACTTTGAACTATGTGTAGATGATTCGAGGAGGGAGGAGGGAGGAGGGAGGGGAAGGTTCGGGGCCTCCACCAGGGCCAGCTTCTCCCATGGAGCAATAGGCAGGCAGGGAAAATGCGGACCATGAATAAAATGTGGGTTTGTTTGTGGAGGACACGTCGTGGGCAATTCTAGGTGCCCAGGTAGATATGCACTTCCACCTTGTCGGAGTGCGATACCTGTCCTTATCGACTGCACTTGGACACATGGACGGAGAGGCTCAACAGGCTGGATTCGGCCACCTGACGTTAACGTCACGGGTGGGATCTACTTGTAGTTATCGTAGGTAATCGAGTCCAACAAATACGCGGCTCGCACGATATGTACGAGGTGTCAAGTATATCGTCAGATTCGCCACCTGCGGCGGATCTGGGGTGCATGGTCATCGCAACTGGGGCTTGCACCGTGTTTGATTCGTGGAAAACATGACAAAGACCTCATACACATCACACGACCACAAAATCACTAAAACCACAAACCACGAACGAATTCCTCACTGCCTTGACCAAAGATCCTTGTCCACCCCGGAATGGTCCAGCCGTTTCGGAGGTAGCGATATCTCCCGGGGTCACAAACAACTCGACTTGGTTCGTAAACTCATCGGTGATGTGTCATCCATCATCACCTGGATCCCATTTTCTATAATGACACATAATATCGTGAATAGAACCCCCAAAAATGCCAGAGTTGCCTCCCTGAATAATTCCCGCCCGTGTGTGTTGCAAACCCGTCTCAGTCAGCCCTTGTGTCTTTCGTGACTGTGCCGCCGTCCGTCATGACGACCATGACTGTGGCCCCGCTCGTGCGAATCCACGTCCCGACTGTGACTTCGCGAACGACTGTGGCTGTTTTTCCTGCGGTATTCCTTCTCCCAGCGTTCCTGCTCGCGCTCCCTCTTTTCCTCTCGCCATTTTCTGTGTTTTCCATAGTCCTTGCCACCGACCCATCCCACTAATGCGCCGCCCACGGTCCCGAGCCCCGGGAAAAGCAAATCGCCTATCAGCCCGCCACCAGCGGCACCGAGAAACCCGTCGGCCGCGGTCGATCGCGAGTGATCCGATATGCGGCGGCTTCGCTCCTTGTGCTTTCTTCTGTTGGGCTCAGGATCTGAGGAATAGCCAGAGCCAGAGGGGTCATTGTGCGACGGTCTGTGCTGCGGACGATTGTGAGGTAGTCCATAAGGCTGTTGGTAGGCCTGAGGTACGTATGGACCTGGAGGATATGGAGACAATTGCTGCCCGGGGTTGGCTTGGAAGTTGGGTTGATTGAGAGGGTATGTTGTTTGGCTTGAAAGGGAAGGTCGATGCTGTCCAGCCCCTACAGATGATGGAGCGAAGTGGACTTTCGGTTCATTATTGATAGATTGGTAGGCAGGAGGAGGAGCATGGGGAGGTGGACCATATGGAGAAGGCGGTTGAACACCAAACTGTGGACTGAGATGGCTCGTTTGACCTGGTTGATAATTGAACCCAGCCTGTGAGGAGTGTACTCTCTGAGGTTGTGGAGGCACATAGGGCCCATTGTTGTGTTGTTCCAGCGGAGGCCTGGGGCTTGCTGTAAAATACTCTGCGGCTGCCATCGTGGGGGCGCTTATGAGTTGTGCTCTCGGTAGAGATGAAGATGGGGAAAATCAGGTTCAAGAGAGCCGGAGTTGGTAGGAAGACTTATAAAAAGAATAGGAACCACATGTTGTCGGATGTTGATCCGTCACAAGAGGCAAAGGACCTTGGACGGTATTGAAAGGACTGCCATGACTGCCTAGCGAGGCTAAATACCGGTTCGTGGAATGTTCGAAGAGGCTGGGGGGTTCGAACTGTTCAAGTCACAAGCGCCCGTCATGCGCCAACTAAGGTTCTGGATTCTCGCCTCTTACTCAAACCCCTCTGAACTTTCCCTGATCAGCTTCCTGAAACTCCGTCCTCGGTGGTTCTGGTGGTTGTGGTCCAGGTCTGAACATGATTCGTGGAGACGCGCTGCCCTCCTGTAGTTTGGGTGTGGCGCAAGCTGGGGCGATGAATCAGAGAACTTTGTGTTGTTCAAAGTTCCCTCGTCGTTTTCGCTTTTTTGGCTGATCCCCAAAGAGAGCGGGACGCCCGATTTTCTGGGGAGCGCCGACGTCCCTTGAGATTGCCTGAGAGTAGTGTTAGGTAGCCTCTTTGGATCCCTTGATTGTCGCTCACCTTCGCCTCTGTTGGTAATGAGGAGGAAAAGGCATCCCACCAGCCGACGTCATCACGATGGTCGCCAAGCCCGCCAAGCCGTGAATGGCTGTGCTCCTCATTGGCTGGTAGTATGTGTCAAATCCCAAGTACCCAGGGGTTTTGTTCGCGAAGATATGGTGAGCCCTGTATATACAACAACCCGGGTCCCGACCCGTTCTTTCAAGTCCCTGCGTGAGGGATGAGACAGCACAATATTCCCAAAACTCCCGCAGCCCATGAACATGAGTTACACGATCATCAAGCTGTTCACCGCTTCTCAGGCACCACACACGAAACAGTCGGCCCCATTGTTCCCTGCCTTTTAGCTAGCGGCAGCGTCCTGCGCCTTGAGCCTTAAAATTCGACTTAAGAAAAGCCCTCGGCATATTGCAGGACTATCACTGACAGCTAAAGTCAAATGAAAGATGTTTGGAGAGTAAGATTTGGTGACAGTTTGCCTGTACATAGGTCTGCGCGACCCCGTCAATGGCTGCCTTGCGCACTATAGCTCCTCCAGGCGCCTGGTAATGCTTACATATGTCCCAGTAGAATTTTTGTTCAAGCTGTCATAAAAGTACATTGAGCCTCGACGACAAAAGGCCGCAAGAGCAAAAAGCCTCGAGCAGACACTAGCCGACAACTTCGCCTGCATCTACCAAAATCGGGTTCCAGGGTTTGGCTCCGGGCTCTTCCATTTCGCTGGGCAGTCGAAATTCGGTCGGGCTGTAGAGATACCAACCCTTGAGCGCTGCGACAGCTGCTCGTGTTCTCGCTTCGTCCAAGCTGGCCCCTGCACCTTCTCCTAACAGGTCACTGCCTGAATATATTCCCACCACAAAGACAGGGGTCCTGCTCTTCCGACCAGTTTCACTCAAAATCTTGGCCACAGGTGCCTGGAATCCTTCTCTTCCACATAGTCGACTCAAATCTCGGGTGGGGTTCTTGAACTGGAACAGACTCGACATGTCCAATTGTCGAGACATGAAGTGGTCACTGTAGAATTTCTTCGCGGCTGCTCTTCCAGCATGCAAGTATACTGCGCCAATCACCGCTCTCACAAAGTTTGTGCTGGCTCGTTGTAGAGTAACGCCTTTCGAGGCCAAATCCTCGGCCGATATTGGACGTTCTGGCAGTTCGCCAAACTGATCGTTGTGTACCGACTTGGCGCTTAAACTCCGCGTCCATTTCGCTCTCGGATCACTATTGCTGCTGCTTGATCCTGAAGCTCCGTCTCCGACTCCTAGAGCTTGTTCCGGCGGCATTCTCTTGAACTGCAACAGACCTGGGTCAACCTCCCCTCCAGGCTCCGCCGCAGCTTCCACACCCCATTCTCTGGTCATCTGCGTCAACGTCGCCGGACCATGATATGCGTACATGGCCGCGTATATGACGGCGAGTGGTAACCTTGGGTATTGACTTATAATGTACTCGGAGGTGTAGAAACCCAACAAATCATTCCCAAGCAGAGCAAATGCTTTGTTGTTGAACCGCATAGAGCGATCCGCCGAGTCGTCAATGAGGGTTCGTGCCAGAGTTTCGAGGGGAAATCGAGAAGGTAGGGCAAGTCGAGCATGCAAGGCAGCTAGTTTGGCAGACGTTTTCGCTGCGGCAACCGGAGGTGAGGGTAGCTTCATGAGTTCTTCCTCCGACAGGTACGGTCCATCTGTGGCCTGATGGAGAGATTCATTTTCGGGTTCTGAGGGCGCAGCGGCAGTCGCTTGGAACCGTCGATGGAGGTGGAACTGACATTGAAGAGGTTCTGGTCTCGTTCGAGGTGAGAGTACAGTGCCGCTCCATCTCAGGAGCCTCGACCTCTTCATGAGAACTGAAAGAGCCTTTTGTAAACTCTGGAGTGACTGCGCAGTGCTCTCGACAAGGTTGATGGAATAGAAACCCTGAGGGTGATTGAGCGCTGGGTGCCAGCGAAATCGATGGTGCAAGAGACTTTTTCTCCTGCGACACGAGACCACGGAAAGTTGAACGCGAAAGGAAATTCGGCTGGAGAGACATCAGCCAATCATATTTTGTCTTGGCAGCCGAGCCTGAAGAGGCCGTCGTTCTGTGCGTCCCTGATCTCTGTTTCCTTTCCACCTCATTCACTAACAAAACATGTTTTCTCAATCTAAAAGTTATCATCGCCGTGGCAAGCATCCATATCTTTGCGGCTTGAACATATGACAAGTTGAAGACAAGATATCCAAGCCAATGTAGACGCCAAGTTCTTCCAGAATGGGGATTTACAGGATAAGCGTCAGCTCAGAGCCATGGCACTCTTGAGAGGTTCCAACAATCATCATGGCCGTCTGCATCGCTGGCGGTATTGGTAAGACAGGCATACACATTATTGGTCTGTTGCCCGGCTGCAAAAGTACCTTCTTAATTCGCCTCTTGCCGGGGCCAAACTGCTGCACCAAGCGGTGCCTGTCATCAGATGGAACTGGTTAAACCCTTCAGCTGTTATACTCCCTCTCACGCGCAATTTCTCAGGCCACAGAGGACATCTGCAGTCCATCTCATCTCACTAGAGATTCCCCACCCTGCAAACCTAATAAATGCCTTTACAGAACTAGCAGCTGGAAACTCCCAACGGAGAACCATGTTGAGGTCGTCATCCATCATATTGGCAAAGTTCGGCACCACCTGGTGGGTATTGGAGTGAAATAGTGCGTGGTCTGCACAACTTGTCTGTCATGAGTGAGCCTCAGGATCGCAGGCTCCCACTGACTTGCTGGTTGGCTTCAGGTGGGTCAAAGAGAGAGGATGTCGCAGCAATAACCGACCCACAACAAGGAACGAGAACATATTTCACGCAGCTTTTCAGGCCGGCAAGATTCCGTTCACTACTGCTTCTGATATTGCCGACGTGCCATATTCCACATTAATCCGTGAAGCTTCACGGCTTTTCGGCTGTTGGCTATCAGGATCAAAGCTATTGAGTTACGATGAGGTGAGATAATCCGACTTGGCAATGAAGTCACAACAACGAGGCCCACAGGTGCAGAGAAGAGACTGCTACCCAGTTGAGCAATGCGTTAAAATGCAAAAGTGGGAATTCAGTCTGTCTGCCGAGGGCGATATGCAGAGATACATCCAAGCCGGATTCGCCGGACAGTCTACGACCAGAATGTAGGGCAGCTGAATTGAAATGGCTGGTGGAAGGGGCACAGTAACAGCCACTTCTTCTAGGAAATTCCACGAGAGCAATCAAAGAGGGGGAAACCCCGAATCTAGGAAAGGGAATATTACTGCGAGCGGGCCGTGGCTGATGTCGAATAGCTCCAGTTTGGGCATACGGACGAAGAGGCAAGCAAAAAGAATCCTTGCTTGTCTTTGGTCAACAGGTACTACCTCGCTAACGCGGCTCCACGGTAAATGCTGACAGTGTCTGTCTGTTCCTGTTCGCCAAACCCGCCGAACCCGCCACAGCATTATTAAAACCTGCGGTGTTGGCCAAAATCTCGCGGCGGGGAGTCTTGGCTCCCGCAAGGCTTGTGTACCTGTCTGTATCTATTATTGGGAAGCTTGATATAGTAAGCACTTCTAGAAGCCAAGACCGACCGAGCGGAATCCTACACCTACGACTACTGTGGACGAATGGGTCTTTCGGCGGTGCTGCTATAAGGGCATTGGGTGATTTGGGCTCGTCCAGGCGATATTGGGTATAGTGACTTCCATTCCGCCATCGAGCCAATCGACATAGTCGCCTTGGCGAGCGCTTTGTCACGCCGCGCTTCCCAGGCGCAGTATATACGCATCTCCCGATTTGGACAGGTGTGTAATTCTCCCAGTGGTTCTAGTGGATACTGACGACTGGTTCATCCGAGGAATCGGTCTTACTTCGTATATGCGGAATACACCATACTGTCCTTTGAGAAGGGACATCTGTGGTGGGGTGGAATGGGTATAAAGATGCCATGAGTTCCTCACCAGTCATACGATTCCTCTCCTCATACAACACAGACAAAACAACAAACCAACCAACTTACTACCTTTCCTTATTTTTTTTTATTTCCTTCCTTCATTCTTTCCCTACATTCTTTGAGCCCAACTGCTCTACATCCATTCTTTCTAGCAGCCAATAAGAAAATATCTAATCCCCAAAGCTTTTCAACTCAACAACAAAACAACATAATCCGAAAAATGCATTCCAAGGCCATCGTTCTCTCTCTCCTCGCCGCTACCGGTGCTTTTGCTGCTCCTCACAGCCGTCGCAACTACGACGACAAGGTCAACGTTGCCCTGAGCGATGGAGGTGAAACCGGCGCCCAGGTGAACCTCAAGTCCAATGTCAGGGACATGGCCGCCCCGGCCCTCAGCGGACCTTTCAACTCGATCGAGATCCGACTCGGCGAGGACGTCCAGAACAAGGAGCTCCGTTGCCAGGCTCTTGACAACTATGGAAATCCCATTGTGGCCACACGCGGTGCCAACATCGACACCACCTTCTCCGATGCCGACAAGGGCGCCTGGACCTTCCGCGAGTCCAGCTATGTCAGCGAGGTTGTTTGCGACCCTTCGTTCGTGAAGATCGACCCGGCCTCGGATGAACTCAACTTGCGCGTCATCCTCCAAAGCCAATCCACCGAGACCGGCTCGCAGACTTCCCTGCCTGCGGGCTACCGCGCCGAGTCGGCTCCCGTCGCCACCAGCGGTCCCTTTGAAACCGTCGAGCTCTCCGTCGGATCGTTGGTCGAAAAGCAGGACTACCGCTGCCAAATCCTCGATATCCACGGCAACCCCCTCATTGTCCTCAGAGGCGCGAACCGAGACATCACCTTCTCCGACGCCGACAAAGGTGCCTGGACCCTGGAGACCCCGAGCGAGGTCAGCGACATCGTCTGCGACCCTACCTTTGTTGCCCAAAAGCTGTAAATGAATGAGCTATGAATGGTGGGGAAATACACGGGCGGGGGCCGGCACGACAGAACAGAGAGTCATGAAGGGTTGACTGCCACTGGCAAATTGTTTGCATGGGACGGATCTTTTGTTACTTGAGTTGCATAGCGATTGGCGTTTTTGTGTTTTCTTATCAGCATTAGCGACTGGCGTTCTGTGTTGTATGATTTAATAGACACTCCTTTAGCAGTACTTAATCACAAGACATATTCTCTGTGACCCGAGAAGATGCGCAATGCCCTGCTTTCGTGAAGTGACGAGTCCCGACCTGGAGAGACTGCAAGAGATCATACGCCAAGTGCTTCTGCGCTTCACCGTATTCTACGGTCGATCACTGACCTCAACACATGTAGATCAAGATATCTCGATGTGTATCAACCAGCAGTCTCGCATTCTCCATCTGCAGCCTCCAATTGATTAGACCGGACGGATTGATCCTAGCCGTGCACCCCAGGACATGTCTAACTTGTCTCAGTATCAAACTGTGTTCCGGATCATTAAACCAAATACCCCTAGACGGGCCGGTCAAGCAGCCAAGCGCAAGCATCAGACCAACGGCTTCTCTGCCAACCCTTCTGGCATCTCTGCTCCTGATCGCAATGTCAACCTTAACAATGGAGACAATATATCCAGGGCCCAGTCTCGGCTACAAAAACTCGAGGTAATGGTGACGACGTTGATGCAGGCAAATGAGAGCACACATGGGCAGAGTGGACAGGCAACGCCTCCTCATTCTGACAATAGTCTTCAGACACTGTCGACGAGCGTACACTCCGACACAGTTCCAGCGTCCTTGGCGACGGACGCTTCGTCAGCGGCAACATGCTCGCTGCCGAACGGTCATCTGGCTATCAGAGGTGTTGAAACCAGATACCTCGGGCCTACTCATTGGGCTGCGATCCTAGAAAATGTTTGTTTGTACATCGTTGCTCTTGACCGGGTCGTCAGCCTCACCGTGCACAGATTAAAGATATTCAGGAATGTCTTGCGCCGGAACCAGAAGAGGCAGAGGACGGGGACTTCTCGACATACAGGAACGACCCCGACATTGTCCTGTCCGATCTACAGCCTTTGTCCATGGCTGAGGTTTGCACTTCTCTGCCTCCCCGAGCCGTGGTGGACAAGTTACTTTCAGAGCAGTTCAATGCGCGATTTTTACATATCCGTGAGCGCTCTTCGTTGGTTTGTTGTAGAAACATGGCTTATCGTTGCAGCATTTATACACAGGCAAAAGTTTTTACGAGAGGTAGGTCTCACCTTAAGACCACTGGCATTGGAAGATATGGGACATTGATGACTAGCAGTACGAATCATTCTGGAACGATCCCTCATCAACCTCTTTCCTTTGGATTTCGATGCTTTTCTCGCTCATCCATCTGGGCTCTCGGATTGCACGACCCGGAGAGACAGACTTTTTTCAGTCCCTCAAAGAAGCTTCGGGCCTGTTCTTCACGAACGCGGGTCGAGCTTTAGTCGCTGGTCATTACCAGAAGGCTCGTCCCTACAGCGTCGAAGCTATGCTGCTCTATGCCATCAGTAGGTTCTTTCAGCGAGGGGCTTCTGAGACTGAGCCTTGGCTGTTGATGGGGGTGGCTGCCCGTCTTGCTTTGAGAATGGGATACCACCGAGACCCGAGTCATCTTGCTCACATTTCGCCGTTCGAGGGCGAAATGCGTCGGAGAGTCTTCTCCACGGTGCAGACCTTTGAACTACTCTTGTCCTTTCAGGCAGGACTGCCAGCCATTATCCACGAGGAGGACTATGACACAGCACCGCCAAGCAATCTGTTCGACGAAGACTTTGACGAATATTCTACGACAATTCCTCCATCGCGGCCGCCCACGGACCCGACGCCGATGCTTTACTACTGCTACAAAGGCCACCTAGCGCAGGCATTCAGAAAAGTGGCGCAGCAGGCTCTGTCACCGAGATTTCCAGCCTATGCGGATGTCTTGAGCTTGGACGACGAACTCCGTAAGATTCGTGCTCGAATACCGCCGAGCCTTAGATGGAGGCCGCCCGGGTCTTCCATCACCGACGCGACTCACACAATAGTGCACCGGCTCAACGTCGAGCTGGTCTATCAGAAGGGCATGATGATCCTTCACAGGAAGTATCTGAGTCACGACAGGACGAACCCTAAATTTCAATATTCACGGAGTGCCTGCATCGGCGCCAGCTTTCAGATGCTGCAATATCAAGCTGAGGTTGACCGAGCCACCCGGCCCGGAGGTTTGTTGCACAACAGTCAGTGGACGTCGGCGAATCTGGCACACCATGATTTCCTGTTGGCAGCTATGATTACTTGTCTTGACCTATATGAATCTCACCGGCAGACCGGCTCAGAGGCCATGCCAACACTGGACTTGGATGCGCAAAGGATGAGATACGATGCTCTGAAAGTCTCGCACGATATTTGGCAATCACAAACATCAACCTCGTCAGATGCTAGGCGAGCATCGAATATTCTCGCCACCATGCTCTCAAAGATCCCCAGGCCAGGACCCCAAAAGAAAGAGGAAGTGACTGGAATTCACAGCGCAACCGCAGATATAATTCAGCCACTGTCGCAGGAGAAGTTGGACTCCGCAAGGACCGTAAGCGCGAACCAGAGTGGCCCAGGACACAACCCTTTGCCATTGGATAACCCTACGATACCCCTGCCTGATGATGTGCTTGGGGTCATCCACGATCCTGCATCCCGGGAGCTTCTGGACGTGTTCTTTAGCGATTCAGACATGATTGACTGGGTTAGTTCTGTCTTCCCTCTCCCATGGTCTGTTGTCGTTGCTAACCAAGTCGTCGCAGGGTATTCTCGATCAATACATCCAGGATGGGTCAACACCGATGAGGTCTTTCGACTTTTGAAGCCCGATATACCGTGAGAGACTGACCAGAGACATACCCAGAACGTCTTGTGCTGAAGCACCGTCTCGGATCAGTCTCTTTTATGCAGTTGCACTCCCGTCTCGTCTATTAGCGGCTTGGCAACCCAGGCACAAGTCAATGTCGATTCAGGCTGCCGTTTTGACTTGGCCATCCATCGCCATCTCCCATCTCTGCAGCATCAGAGAGTCGATCTGGTTTATTTCGATTCAAAGTAGACAGACGAAAATGACTCTCGAGAACAGCGCGGCGTTCCTCGACGGACCACGACAATGTCTCAGAGTGGGACCCGCCAGCATTGGGAGGCCTGGCCCCGGAGAGATTCTGGTCAAAAACCATGCCGTTGCAATAAACCCAATTGATATCCTAGTCCAAGATCTGGGCCTGTTCATTCAAAATTGGCCCGCAATTCTTGGACATGATATCGCCGGAGAGGTGGTCGAAGTGGGCAATGGAGTGACTGAGTTCGAGCCTGCAGCACGCGTCACAGCACACGCCCTGGGGTTCATAACCGGAAAGTCTGAGGGTTGGGCGTTCCAAGCATATACCGTCATCCCAACACATGCCGCAGCAGCTATCCCACAAAGTCTGAGTTATGAGGATGCTGCTGTCATACCGATGGCTTTCTCCACCGCCGTCGGAGGACTCTACCAAGATGGCTTCCTGGGTTTGCCGCTTCCACAGAACACCCACGAGAAGACGGACAAGACTCTCCTAGTCTGGAGTGGCAGTTCGAGTGTGGGCAGTGCAGTCATCCAGCTAGCTGCTGCCTCCGGGGTCAACGTCGTTGCAACTGCGTCTCCAAGAAACTTCGACTATTGCAAGTCCATTGGCGCAGCGGAGATATTTGATCATGCTGATGAGAATATTGTTGAAAAGCTGGCAACCAGGCTGGAGGGTAGTAGCCTGCTCGGCGCTTTCGATGGTAAGCGTGGAAGTGAAATTAGCCGATATTGTAACATAACTAACATCTACTTCAGCCTTCGGTGCGGAAGACAGCACTCGGAAGGTTGCTGAAATTCTCTCACGAATTGGAGGCGGTTTGATCGCTACAGCAGGGCAGCCACCGGCAGAGCTGCCGGAAGGTGTCACGGCTAAACAAAGTAAGTCATCGTCTGACGATACGTCTGGAGAAAGGCTACTAATGTAACGTCAGTGCTGGCAGGATTGGTGCCAGACACAGATGTCGGCAAAGCTCTCTGGAAGGATTTTCTTCCGGCTGCGTTGGCGAGCGGCCAATACAAACCTGCCCCCCGCGCAAATGTCATCGGTGAAGGGTTGGGTAGCATTCAAAGTGGGATTGACAGGTTGAAACAGGGAGTTTCTGCAAGCAAAATCGTGGTCAAGTTGTAGGCAAGAAATTCATACTCGGTAGATAGACGTGCAATGCGCTAGAAGAGGCAAGTATGCCGATGAAGCTCTCGGCGGCCAATCACAGTTGGGCCTTTGAAACTGCACTGCACGGCACCTCGATCGAGTCTCATTCTCCCTCTCAAGCTCATTCACCATCTCACCCACTTTACCTTCCTCTCCTCACCCTCTATATTGATTTCCGTCCTCCCCGCCGCGACTCTCACAAGACCTCACAACAACGATGGGCGGAGGCGGCAAAGTCGCTTACCCGAAGCACGTCTGGTCCCCCGCCGGTGGGTGGTACGCACAACCTCACAACTGGCGAGCCAACACGCTCGTCATGGGCGTGGTCATTGCCGCGTGCGCCGGACTTGCCTGGAGAGTCTCGGCGAACAGGGAAGTCCGGACCAAGATGCCAGAGAAGGACGTGTTTTTCCCGAGCCGGTAGTAAGTTCGATCCCGAGCACCAATTGGTTGGTTGGTTTGATGCGTTTGGGTGCGAGTGTGGGAGAGGTTGTCGGAAGGGGTTGTGCTCGATGGAGATGCCTTGTATCGTTTTTTTCAGGAGCGCTGGGGACTTATGCTGACGGTTTTGCAGTTGGAGCAAACAGATAATCGAGCACGAAAAGGCGCAGAAGGGCCAATAAACCACGAACCGGTCTTCCACATTACCCTACCGACACAAAATGAACGTCGAGCGAACCCAGCCATTTTCTCTCTTGAGCAAGAAGGCACTGCTCCATTGTACATACTTTCAGAATACTTGAGGCACGGCGCGCATTTGGCTGGGTTGTGACGACTGTGCGAGCGCCGGAGGAGAGAACAAGCAGCAATGAAAGAGGCCCACTGCAGAGTATCAAGACATTAGGGAGGCAGCACAAGAATTATAAAACTGTACATATCACACCGCCGTCAAACATGAAAGGAACCCTGCCGTGCTCGACCGGTCTTGCAGGAACAGCTAGTTCAAGGTCTTCATTGACAAATCAATGACACTTACGAGACTTGGAGATACTTCTTTCGGCAGTGTATGTTCAGCTGCATGAGCTTGAGAGTTGAACGGCTATGTGATCTCTCTCTCGTTTTACGTAGTTACGGAAACGCTCTGGATATGCCTCTCCATTCCAACAGTCACCGTCTTCCGTTGATACACTAGGCATCCCCACTTGCTCAATTGCATACCCAGCCGCGACGGTGGCGTGAAGCAGTGCGAAGAAAAGCCTGTTCTCCCCACCAAATACAGAGCCTTCGGGAACCTCTAGTTCTTTGAGAGAAGCCTCTTCGGGAGGAGGGGTCGTAATGCCCGTGATGCCCATGGCCAACGCTCCCAAGAACGTGTTTCCCCCACCAGTCGGATCCACGACTTTTGCTTTACTTTGGTGATATGCCGGGAGATGTAGACCCTTTGTGCTCCCGACATACGTGGTGCATCCGTGGGCGCCTTCTCTGACCACCAGGGCCGTTTTTAGCGGATTCTGCTTCTGCCCTCGGCCTTGTTGTCGGTTGTCTAGTCCGAGGAGCGCCTCGACCATCCGTTCCCGGGAGGAGAAGTCGGGCATTTCCTTGAAAAAGGACGCGAACTCGTCGGCGTTGGGGCTCACGACGTCGACGCACGCAGCGGCCTCGCGTAGCCGCGATAGTTCCTCGGGCGTGCACAGGTCCGGGATGGGCTCCCAGACGAAGATCGGCCTGTCGCTGTCGCTGTCACTGTCACTCTCCGAGAGAAGCTTCCGTCGCCGAGCCAGAATACCCTGGACCAGCGCCATGCACCGCGCGGGGGAGCAGACCATGTGGAACGCGCGGGCGAGCACCTGCCCGTCGGACAGCGAGTGCTGGTCCAGCCGCCGCTTGGGCGTCAGGTACTTGAACGCCCGGAACTCGTTGGGCCCGTAGCCGTTCCACGCCGTGGTTGTCAGGCGGGACCCGTCGAAGCGGAACACGCAGCTCGTGTGCCACGTCTCGATCGCTGCGCGAAACTCCGCGGGGAAGTCGGACCCCATGTCGACGATCCAGCCCACCGACGAGGCGTGGAGGCTGCCCGCGGCGAGGCGCGCCCCGAGCGCCGCATACGTGCCTGCGCCGCCGATTATTCTCTCCTGCGCTTTCTGCGTGGTGTTGCTGGTACTATCGAGGTATTCGATCTTGTCTGTACGTTCGGAGGGCGAATTAGTGGATTTAGCCGGTAAGACATATACATTTGGTACGAGTACAGCACCAAGGTAAACGAATAACGTGCAGAAGAGACCACACCAGGGGAAGAGGGAGGGGGTATAGCGGACCAATAATCAACATGCCCAGCGTACAGAACGCAAGTCGCTCAGAAGGACTTGCCCCATTGTCATTATTATCGGCCTGAGCCATACGAGGAGATTTGTCGGAAAAAAGGAAATAGACACTCCACTATCCGCTTGCCTTTTCACCCTTTTGAAATTTCGCTATGTAGAAAACTTCCAGGATCTGTAGAAGCTTCATGGAGAGAAAAATCGGGCGGCGTTATTCCTAGCCTCGTTACGTGGGAATCTCCGGCTGGCGATGAAGTCTCCTACGACAAAGTGATGGCGAGGCTGGCCAATCAGAAAAATACGATAGACAGGGAGATAGCACGCGGGCCGGTTTCCCAAAGCAATCGACCTCTTCTCAAGGGTTTCTTCCTCTTCATGTCATCGCCTCGTCTCTCTGATTCTCAAAAGGTGGTCACAAGCCTCAGTCCAGTCCACGTGGACCCATGCGCCTACTACGGAGGGATTCCATCCCCAAACTATTACTACCTTGTGCCACCCAGCCAGTATCTTTTCACAGGGATTCATTGCGTAATGCTTTTTAGCTCATCGGATCCTACGTCAAACCTGGTAAGGTGCCACCCGCTTTTACATAAGCTTTATGCCCATTGGTGGTTGTTGGGTTTCTTGTAACAAGGCGTGGATCTCGAGAACAATTCCCGGGTGGAAAAAAAGGCCCCCGTTGTCGATCGAACAGAAGAATTTCCAAAAGAAAGAGGAACTATAGTGCAAAGGAAGGGAAAAAGTGGAAAAGGGGTGGGTAACAAAAGGCCTTTCCTCCCGGTGCTGGCCGTAAGTAGCCACAACCACTTTCACAACTAGGTACAACCCACCCCTCGCCTCTTTTATATCTTGTTCTATTGCTGCTTTTTCTATTGCTGATCGTCTGGCTAGTCCTTGCTCAATTTGCGCATCGCTCAGTGTCCGCGGGACCTTGGGGACGGAAATATACCAGTGTCAGCCTGCTATAATCTCCAGTTTGAATCTACAGACACACAGTGAAGGTGCAATGATAGAGAGGAACCACCTCGGGCCGGACACCATGCCTCACGTCAAACAACCGTGGATCGAGACGCCCTTGGTCGAATCGACAGTCCTGTCCAAAATCGCTGGCTGGTAAAGAAAACCACGTCCCTCCTTTCGATACACCCACGGATTTACTGGTTGCTGACGCATGGCTCGTTTGTACAGTCGCATCTTTCTCAAACTCGAAAACCTCCAACCCTCGTCGTCATTCAAGTCCCGGGGCATCGGCAACTTGGTGCTTAAGAGCATTCAAGAACAATCAGAGTCCCCGTCAGATGACCGACCGCTGCACTTCTACTCCTCCTCCGGAGGCAACGCCGGGCTCGCCTGTGTCACGGCCGCGACGTCCCTGGGTTACGCGTCCTCAGTCGTGGTCCCCACTAGCACGGATGAACCCACGGTAGCAAAGTTGCTTGCCGCGGGTGCCAGCGAGGTGATTGTCCACGGCGACAGCTGGTTCTTCGCCGACCAACATCTCCGGGAAGTCGTCATCCCCGCCGCAGAAGCCAAAGGGGAGAAGGGCATCTACATCCACCCCTTTGACCACCCTTTTATCTGGGAAGGTGCGGGCACCATGGTTGAGGAGATCCAGAGGCAGATGCCTGACGGCGACGACAAGCCCGACGCCATCGTCTGCTCCGTGGGCGGCGGCGGCTTGTTCTCCGGCATCATGCACGGCCTCGACCGCGTCGGCTGGTCCGACCAAGTCCAGGTGCTGCCGGTGGAGACGCTGGGCGCCGACTCGCTTGCCCAGTCGCTGCAACAGAAAGAGCTGGTGACCCTCCCAGCCATCACGTCGGTCGCGACCTCGCTAGGCGCCATCCGCGTCGCCGAGAACGCCTTCCGCGAAGGCCAGCGCCCGGCCGTCACGTCGGTGGTGCTCGACGACGCCGAGGCTTGCGCCGCCTGCTGGCGCTTCCTGGACGATGAGCGCATCCTCGTCGAACCCGCCTGCGGCGCTAGCGTCGCCCTCGCCTACGACGGCCGCCTGAAGAAGCTCCTCAAGGGATTCTCCCCCTCCTCCAAGGTCGTCATCGTCGTGTGCGGCGGCTCCAAGATCTCCCTGGACCTGTTGACCCGGTACCGCGACAAGTACCAGAAGCGGAGCGAGGAATTGGCACGGAAGTATTCGTAACGTAAGCGCAGGAGGGGTTTGAGAACCAGCCAGATGTCACTACGCTCAGGGCGTGACTTTGTATAGATTTCTTGTAATGGTGCTTTTTTTCAAACGGGGGTCGAAAAGACACAATACAGGCAATCAGCACTCGTCATGGATAAAGAGACGGTGGCACCCTACCCATCTACCTACTTATACAAGAGGTAGAGAAGGAAATACATGACATAAAATGACATCGAATATTCCATTTCTATCGTTGAACAATCACTTTTCCCCCCTGCCCCGAGAAAAAGGAAATATTTGGTACCGCCTTGACTTATACAGATTGATTTGATTGGGCTTTCTGACCCAAGGACATGTATGAGGTTACATAACTCCTGGAATTGGATTGCCGTTTTCGTGCTGGCATCTAGCTCAGATCTATCTTACTTGTTCCCTGGGGAACAAACAGTCCCTGAGCCGCGGGTTCTTATTTGACTGGTCTACTATAAGTCTCGCATTATTGGGCCGCAGTTCTCAGAATTCGGCGGCAAAGTGTCAGCCAGGAAGCCGTGCAAAAGTCACCATGGATCTGCCTGTAGGTCGTGTGACCTCGCTTGCCATGCCGATGTAGAGTCTGTTGTTCCTCACACGGAAGAATGTCGACTCGAGCGTTATTCCAGTCAAACGCTGACTCATTATGGACTGGCAAATCTCGCGATCGAGGCTGACAAGGGTGTTTTCGTAGAGTGGCTGCTATATGCAGTTCGAAGAATGTAGACGATCCCACGGGTCTTCCCACGTCGTAGAATATGAAGTCTATGATCGAGTTCGGACATGCCTATTCGTCAAGGCAGAGGGGGAGCCGTTGGGATCTTTGATGGGAAAAGCCCACCCCTGGAAGAGGTCAAGGTCGAATGCACCACCGACTTCTCGCCTGACGTCAACCGGGAGGACACGTTGGCTGATGTTGGATCTGTGGCCATTACGGCTTCTGAAGAGATCTTGTCAGACACCAAAAGATTGACATCAGATATAAGAGCATCGAGAACGGACGAGGTAGACATACATCCGATGTTGTTATTCTCAAGCCGTGGAAGCTGCTGAATTTTGCTGTTTTGCGTAGGGTGTTTAGGGCAAAATTTGATGCTGGAGAACGATCGAAACTTTTGTGACGTTTTGTGGTGAGCTCATGCTTGAGAATCCCAGCAGGGCTTCCCAACAGACTCTTCGTATCTTCCAATCACAAGAGTTTCAGGTGACCGGTGACCTGATCAACCACACTCTTGGGCCCGAGAACGCCCAGTACCGTGGCACTGCCGGCGGCGATTTGTGTCCTACCAGCGTCGTGTATGATCCTTGCGCAGAGCCCCAAGCTGATAGCTTGTGCCTGAAGTGTCTCCAACTCCTCCTCAGACTTGACTTGCACCGCAATCTTCGGCTGTCCACCCCATTCCCAACGTTTCAGTAGAGGAGCCGAAGTGACATGGTTGAGTAGGTATTTATAGCACGCCAGAGTCGCATGGGAGCATTGTGCGGCAATCTTGCCTGCGAGAAAATCAGTCAATGGCACTGGCAACCGATTCCGGATCTCCTTACCCTTGCCCATGCCTAGGTCTGTCCTCACTGCTAAAACAAGCTTCACCTCCTCCTTTGAGTCCTTGAAGTCATTCAGCTCTTTCCCGTCGTCTTCGTCTTCGTCGTCCGCTTCATCCTCGTCGTCTGCTTGGTCGTCGCTCGAGTCGGCGTGGACTTTGACGTCGTAGCTGTTTGGCCAGCTTTTCTTTGCCTGGTTCGCACTTCCGGAACCACCAAAAACACCGATACTGGAGCCCTGGCCTATGAAATAGCCTGCCAGCAGGCCAAGAATGACAGAAGAGACCGCCACGGCCGTCAGAGAAGGGGAGGTTTTGTCGGCCATGCTTGAAGAACCTTGCGGGAAGATCTAGCCGGAGAGAAAGGTAAATGTAGATCAAAGTAACGCCTCAGACCCCTAGCATGCTCTCAACCGACCCATGCCCCAATGAAGTCACCTCGATATTTCCTAAGGTGGATGGGCGGATTGCTGGGAAGACTTGGAGGCAAACACGCCAAGCAATACTGAGTGTCTTGGCACGACACTCGGCGAGCCTGCTTGACCTGCAGACCTGGTAGATCGTTACAAGAATCTCATTTCTATACCATGTTCTGCATGTCTCTCGCAATCTATATGATGGGAGCTGTCGGCCGGGAGTCGCAATAGCTGGCTCCCAATCAGTCTTCAGCCTATTAAACAAGCTCGGTCATCGAACTTGGGTTGTCCTTTGCCTCCACTTCAAGTTTTGTACCCTTTTCCTGCTTCGCGTGAGATGACTTGAGATGAGATGGACAACCGACCGCACGTCAAGTCGCTGCATGTCTTTTGATCCCCTCCAAACACCCTTGAATGAAATCAATCCCAGTACTTCCTCAACAGCTCCTCCTCAACGCCAGTCCACCTCGCGTACGTTGCGAGAATTTTGCCAACGTAGTTCATGATCCCGCCCATGAAGCCTGGGAACCTCGACTCGCTCATCTCGCCGACCAGAGCGGCATGTAAGATGCTATACGGCATACCGGTTTTCGGGTCGGCCAAGCCATCGTTGTTGAGACCAAAGAGTACGTACAAGCTCCTTTCAAAGCCTGCGTGGGCGGGCACCACAAATCCTTTGAAGGTGACGTCCTTGTCTCCGTCGTTGAAGAAGCGGTGGTGGGTGCCAATGGGGATCTCTGCCGACTCGCCTGGCTTCAAATGGAATGGTTCCCTATTGCCCAAGATGACACCCAAGTCGCCTTCGACCGCTTCGAACCGCTCGGCATAGGTGGTGTGGTAGTGGAGGGGCGGACCACCTCCTGGCTTGCACACGAGGATGGCGTTCGCTTCTTTCCCTCCGGTTTCACACCCGTATGTTGTCCATGTGATTGTTTCCCCCGAGTTTTTGTTGACGATGGTGCGACGCTTCTCGTCCCTGATTCCAGGCGGAATGTTGCGGTTGGTATTTGACGACGACATTGCTGGTGTTCCTGTGAAGATGGCGATATGGGTGTTGATTGGAGTCGCTTGCAGCAATCTGGAACTTGCAGGAGATATTTCACGTTTCTGGGAGATTGGATTGCTCATCTCACATCCTGGGACGCGGCTTCACTGCATTTATTTATATGCTCGTTGGTTCTACATGCCAAGGGGATTTTGCCGCCCATAGCACAGGTCGTTGTCTCCAGAGCCATCTCACAGGCGAGCCAAGTCTCAATACTACTTGTTGAGAGACCTACAACGACTCCAGTGCTTTACACCACCAGCTCGAGAGGGTAGCATCACCCAGGAAAATCCTGGCCTGGAAGAGCTGGTTACAAGGGTCACCTAGACCTAGAGCAGGCTCGAGGAAACTTGCCGAGTATCTTTGCCATGGGTCCCGCACTGCCCGATCGGGACGAAGCCTTTGTTTAGGTGTACTTACTTACGAGTAGTACTATGCGGCTGTTTGGTGTTTGTAAGCGAGGATGACGGCTGTAGTGAACGTTTGGTAGGGGCGCGTCGAAAGAGGAAGTACGTTTATTCCCGCCCGGGAACGAGAAATGGCGGGGGGGCTAAGTTCTCGTATTCAGGGCCGTCTTACCACCTCGTCTCGTAGTGCTTCGTCGCTAATACCACCATCGCTCGCTCTTGGCTGGCGCGTGGCTGGTACATGTTAGTATTGGTATTACTAAGCCCGGTCTCTCTCTATTGTTGCGCCAATGAGCCAATGGTGCTTGGACTGGGTGCCAAGGTGGTACAATGTGACAAAGCAGGGTCGTGGCCAACCAAGTCAGGTGCGTGAGAGTAAGGGTCTCATGAAAGTGCCCAGTCATGCCAGTACAGGTATTACCGCGAGGTCGTGGGGACGAATCGGGGTTCAATGCGACAGACACGGTCGTCATAAGTGGTCGATACTGCCACGATGCTCTGATACTCTTGTGTGCGTGCGTGTGTGTAGGGAAGGAACAGAGCGAGGAGCCCATGCCTGCGAGAATTGAGAGGCGATGACCGCGAATGAGACAACTAGGTTCTCGGGTATGTGTATGGTTATCTACATAAGTCAGGACTGAGACTGAGACTCAGACTACCTAGTAAGGCTCGGAAGGTCCCATTATGCTCATATTCATGTTCATCTCTACATTCATATCCATCTCATGTCCATGTTCATGTAAGCTGTAAGATCTAAGATGAAGGTGTAATGTGTACGGTGTAAGATGGCTTAAAAATCAAAAAGAGCTGGTGGTAATCCCCCATCGGCTCAGTATTTGTGGCATGGCTTGGCAGCCAAAGGGTCTGAAGACTCCTGAAGAGGCGGTACGCGATTATTGAAATATGACAACACTATTGAAGTAAATTATGTTGCTGTGCATTAATATTCCTCAAAACTCCGTCGACCCTGATGAATCTGTTCCCGCGGCACGTCCGTCCTTTCGTATCGCGCGCGACGAGGGAACAGAACCCGGAGACGTTGTATAAAGTTCATATTATATTGATAATCTACTCTCGCAAAAAAAAAAAGGTCTCACCCCATTATCAAGCGCCTGCTCAGCTTCATTCCTTCCCCTGCGGGCATGCTTCCATGTGCTCGGAAGACGGCTTCCAGGTCCCTCTTCGCGCTGCCGCCGGGTTGCGGACACGTGCTCTGTTCGACGCAATAGTTTTGTGATGAACAGGAGGGGCCGAAGAGGCCGTCGTTCCTTACACACCTGTCGAAGAGGAGGTCCGGGTACCTGTCGACACAGTCGCTGTCGGTAGTGCAGGTTTCGCCCAAATTTGAGCAAAAGGCCGCGCCAGTGTTGCACTGGGGCGTATGGCCGTCAGATAGGATGTTGCACAAGCAGGTGCCACCACTCATGTTGAGACAGTCATTATACTGCTCCGACGAGCAGGTTGATGATACGGCTGGCGGTGCTGATGTTGTCGTGGTGGTGGTGGTGGTGGTGGTGGTGGTTGTTGTCGAGGTGGTCGTGGTTGTAGTGGTTGACGTAGTAGCGGTTGGGGTAGTGGGTGTGGTT